>NW_026067890.1:16296335-16492356 GCF_014885135.2 Alexandromys fortis
TTTTTTGAGACAGGGTTTCTCCTTAGCTTTTGGTTCCTGTCCTGGAACTAGCTCTGTAGACCAAGCTGGCCTAGAACTCACAGAGATCCACCTGCCTCTGCCTCCCGAGTGCTGGGATTAAAGGCGTGCGCCACCACTGCCTGGCCAAGAGTAGCACTTTTATGTGATTGTTGTTAGCAGAATCAAAAAACAGGGGAGGGGAATGGGGGGGGCAGGCAAAGGGACACAAATTGTGAAAAAGATACAGAGCTTTTTATTTTTTTTCAATTTTGAAGACTCTATTATAGTTTTTCTCTTTTTCATTTTTTATCTGTGGTGGTTAAGTTCAGAAAAAATGTAATTGATAAAAACAAGATATAAACCACTAAGTAAAGTCTCATGGTTCCAGAAAAGCCTAACACTACAGAACTTCACAGCTATGCATAGAGTTTAAGACAGGGTAGGTGTTTGAGTGGCTTCCGTAATCTCTCAGTGTGATGTTTTATTTGTGAGTTCCTTAAAGTAAACTTACATTAAGGCTGGAGGGATGGCTGAGCAGATAAAAGCAATGTGTTGTCCTGCAGAAGACCTGGGTTTGGGTTCATAGCATTCATATGCCAGCTCACAACCATATGTGATTTCAGTTCCAGGGCATTTGAAATCCTGTTCTGACCTCTCCAGCACACATGTTGTACACATACATACATGAATGTGTACTCTAGTACAAAACTCTAGTACACATGAAACAAACTTTTTATTTTATTTACTTCTATATAAAAAGGAGTGAAATTGTTTGACTCAGCCTTTTGTCCCGTGGTTTGTCCCCTTGGTTTTTGCTTGAGGATTTTTCAGATTCCTCAGGAACAGGTGTTAACTTGTAATCATTTTGCCAGGTGAGAGTAAGCTCCTACTTTCTTTGAGCAGATTAGGGTGCTGAGCCTGGGTCCTTGTTATTCTCTAGAGCAGCTTTCCTGAGTGTAATTCCACACCTTATTTTGTGAGAAAAATGTAACTATCTGTAGCAAACGTTTTATCGTTGTTGCTGTTATCTTTTACAGTTGAATAGTTCCCAACCAACATCCGAACTGTGATCTTATGGGACCCAAACAAGTTGAATAGAAGAAGCTTCCTAGAGAAAGGGATGACTAGACGCCTAGGACAATGGCCTCCTCTGAGACTGGAAACACCCTTCAATTGCATTTATCGTTTGATAAGAAGTGATGACTAGGTAGGCCAAAGTCTGTGGCACATAGGTACCCTTAGACGTTAGTAGAGAACACTTAAAACATGGGTTTTTCCTCAAGCGCGTTAAGTGCATAATGGATGTCTTAGTTAAGCTTTTATTGCTGTGATGAGACACCAGGGCATGACAGCTCTATATAGGAAAATATTTCATTGGGGGTGGTTTATAGTTCAGAAGTTAGTCCATTATCATCACGATGGGAGGCACGGTGGGTCCTGTCCTGGAATTATTTTTGAAGAATTAATAAAACATTGAAAATAATATCTGACAACTGTGGATAGGCTAAGGGTTTAAACACTTAAAATGCTTTAACTAGAAGATGGAAATAAATTCTAGAAATTGTTTTTGTTTAGGAAAATGACACACTAAGTCTAGTCCAAGAAGAGCAACAATTGGATATTGTAAAGCGTTGATTACAATGGGGACAATAATATTATTTAACATTTTTGTATAATGCTAGTGGTCAGATATAAGACGCAATAAAATTTTAGTGGTTTAATGGTTGTTTTTGTAATGTTTTTCTTGATGATAGGTCACACTTCTGCTTTGCTCAAATGTCTCAGAACATTCTAGTTATACCAGACGTCTTGAATAAAATATGAGAGCACATTAATTAGGTAATGTCTATCTTTAGGGGGGGATAGGGTCGTAATTTTTGTAGACACTAAGAATGTGTAATCTCTCTGATCTAATCAGTGGTAATTGTCTTATCTATTATATTAAGTTTATATATGATTTCTTACTAGTTCAGAAATTTTTTTGATAGCAAAGATCATTTGAAAGCTGCTTAAATAGGGTTGGAGAGATGACTCAGTGGTTAAGAGTGCTTACAGCTCTTGCAGAAGACCTAGATTTGATTCCCACCATGCTCAGGGAGTCTCACAACCACCCAATTCTAAGGGATCTCATATTGCTCTTCTTTCCTTCGCAGATGCCTGGCACGAATGTGATGCACAGACACACATGCCGGCACAATGACAACATGTACAAAAATTTAAAAATAAGTATGGCTATAGAAAAAGAAAACTGGGTAAATACATGTGTTTAATGGCTTTCCATTTTTATTTTACATATCTGTAACGGGCAAAGAAAACTTAGCCTAGTATCCTTAAAACTATACTTAAACTTATTAAGTATGTCATTGTCTTAGGGTTTTTATTGCTGTGATGAAACACCAAAAAGCAACTTAGGGAGGAAAGGGTTTATTTGGCTTACAATTCCACATTGCTGTTCATCACTGAAGGAAGTCAGAACAGGAGCTCAAAGAGAGAAGGATCCTGAAGGCAGGAGCTGATGCAGAGGCCGTGGAGGGGTGCTACTTACTGGCTTGCTCCCCATGTTTGCTCAGCCTGCTTTCTTATAGAACCAGGCCCACCAGTCCAGGGAGGGCAACACCCACCTTGGCCTGGGCCCTTCCCATTGATCACTAATCGAGAAAAAGGCCTTACAGCTGGATCTCATGGAGACATTTCCTCAATGGAGGCTCCTTCCCCTCTGATGACTCTAGCTTGTGTCAAGTGGACACACAAAACCAGCCAGTACAGCTGTCGCGCAGTTGATTATCATAATTTATGGTGACAGTGTGATTCTATTTTGATAAACCTCATTGAAAATTTTGTTTCTTTTTTCTTTTTAAATCATCTTCTGTTGCCATTATCTGAAATGAAGAGTCTAGATTTATAAGCTAGGTTCAGCAACCTGGATGTTCTACTCAGAACTGTTAGCACTGAGGTAGTGAAGTAAAGAACCAAAGAATTGAGGTGGCAGAGATGGTTCAGTGGTTAAGAGCACTTGCTGCTCGTTAGGAGTTAGAACTTGAGTTGGTTTCCCAGCTCTCAGGTCCGGTGTTCACATTAGCCTGTAACTCTAGTTTCAGGATATCTGCTACCTCTGACCTTTGAGGATAGCTGCACTCATGTGTACACGTTCACACACACATACACGTAATTAAAATAAAATAAACAGAAATATTTTTTTAAAAAAGAACTAAAAGCAAAGAATGACCCCGAGTGGTGGGAGAGCAAGCCTACAGGGAGCAAAGCATGAGGAGACTAGACGAGAAGGCTTCCAGTGGATTTTAATTAGCCCCAACCCTGTATCTTTCAGCAACACGAGGCACCTTTCTTTCGGTTGTCTTCTCAGAAACCTAGTTTTGTATGTGTAACTAGAAAGAATAGAAAATAACATGTCTAGCGGAGGATTTGTTTTTTAAAGACTCACAGTTTGCTTTCCAGCTGGTGTTAGGGTTTATTCTTCATGTGGTTTGAAGCAAGCAGGGCGGCGTGTCTTACAAACACAAGTCATCTTTTCTGATTTTCATCGTGGAACCTTTTAGCCTAATATAATAATCATAAAGCAAAAGATTGTGTGTTTTAAAGTAGATACTAATCTTTTTAAATAACAGCTAAACATATTGTCACTGCATTTGAACTGAAGGAGCAAGCTCCGCTCCTTCCTTCCTTCCTTCCTTCCTTCCTTCCTTCCTTCCTTCCTTCCTTCCTTCCTTCCTTCCTTTTTTCCTTCCTTCTTTTCTTCTTCCTTCTTACTTATGTGCACTGGTGTTTTGCATGTATGTGTGAGGGTATTGGAATTCAGTTATAGACAGTGGAGTTACATGGAGCTGGAGTTACACAATTGTAAGCTGCCATATGGGTGCTAGGAATCAAACCTGGGTCCTCTGGAAGACCAGCCAGTGATCTTCTCCAGCTGGAAACGCAGATTTTCTGAATAGTCTGCATGGGTGTACTTGTATCGAAGCTATGTGTACTTATATCTTCCTTTTTCTACTTTTATTTATTTTGGAGATAGGGTCCCATGATGTAGGTTTGGATGGGTGGGAACTCACTATGTAGACCAGGCTTACCTCAAAGTAAGTCACAGAGATTTTCTTGCCTCTGTCTCCTGAGCAATGGGGATTAAAGGTGTGAGCTACATCACACTTGACTCAATGTGATTTTCTTACATGGAAAAATAGCTAACTAAGTTACTATTATCCCTCAATCATCAACAGAGAATAACCAATAATTGATTTGGGAAAGGGAGGGAGACCTTTCATAAGCTGGAGCTTTTTTTTTAATTTTTAAATTGGATCTGTCTCCTGATGATTAACGCAGAAATTCCTCTAGCAATTACAAGCTCTCTTATAAATGGCTCTCATAATTTACAGCTTGCCAGGAGCAGCTTCAAAGTCAAACATGTGTGTAATTCACTGTCTTGGCTCATTTCCATCATATTTCACCCCCCCATATATGCACAGTTCCTCACTGTGAGAGTGTGTTCCTCTGAGCCACGCAAACTCATGACAGAGGGTGCACCGTGGCTGGCTTCCACGGATCCATTTGGATGGAAAATGGGGATATTTCCAGATAAGGTAATTCCATCGATCAGTTTCACCCTTCATATGTAATCAGAGATTCCAGTCTTATCCCCCTTACACCAGTTTTTTTTTTCTCTTCTCCACCGTTTATTTTAACGCTCCCTAGCTAAAGGGGAACAATTTAGGTAATGAATCTGAACTTCCCAGGATGATGAAAAAGAGGCACTCTGCCTTTATAATGATGAGCCAGGTGTACAGCGGCATTTGGCAATGAGTGGTTGTGGCCAACACCGAAACAGTAGCCCAGAGATTGGAGCCTGGTACAGTTTAGGAGTACAGGACAATGGGAGACTTAGTAAGACAAATGGACTATCCCAGCATCATCCTCTCTGCTGAGACACACTGGGGGAGGGACTCTCGCCTTTGTAGGAGGAAAGATGAGAGTTCTTACAAACTTTATCAGCACGGATTTAGGCAAGCCTGAATTCTGGAAACTCTCAGCTCTCACAAGGTGGCAGCCCTCTTAGATGAATACCCTGGCGTCTGCAAGGTGGCCTGTCTATGGGAAAGGAATTCCTGTTACTTTTCAAACATGAGCTCCTGTCTAACTTAGGGCTATCCCATGTCAGAAACCCACATAAGAGACTCCACAGACAGTCCAATGAATCCTTGGCTCAGCTGAGTGACTCTGACAGAAACATGTTGAGTACAGAGCAGTGATGTGGTGGCAAGGGAGAGAGCAGAGGACATCACACAATGGAATCAGGAGACCAGGAAAATGATTAGCCGCCTGTGTGTTTCCTCTCAGTGCCAGAACTAAACGGAGATACCCACATGGCTTCTACTTTCCCTTCCCCTTCTCATGCCCAGGCACCTGTTGCTGAGGCGAGGAGGGGATGCAGAGGTTCTGCTCTTGTGATGGAACAAGTGGTCATTTGGTGGGACCTTGAACAATGTTGGGGCTCTGGCTATCCCCTCACCCAGGGTGCTCACAGCCAAAGCAAGCCCCCACAGGAAATGAACCAGCACTAGCCATATTCTGCTCCCGTGCAAATACTAGATATATGGCCTGGATCTGCACCGTGACACAGCACTGGAAGGCCTCACATTCAGACAGAGAGGGACACCACAGTTCTGACACCCAGTCTGTGTGGTTCCTGTTGCCGGCCACCCCGTCTAGTTTTCTGACCATGCAAGTGCACAGAGTGGCTACTAGGGCACTATGCTTCTTGCAACCTCGTTTGCCATACTGATTCTGGGTCTGTACCACCACCTGACTGGGAAACAAGAATTTCAGCCATTTCATCATTGCTGTTACTAGTGGTGCCAGAGGCCTTTGATTTTATACAACTAAGAAACCTAGCCAGAGGAAACCTGAGCCCAGGAAACCACTATTAGCCAACAAGGGCACCACTTTGTATGAGTAGCCACACAGAGAGAGAACCCCATGTTCACTGCTGTCTATATCACGTCTTCCTGCATGCCTGGAGTCTCCCCAAGATCCTCCAGGTGGTTGGGGATAGATAGAAAGACATTTTTTAAAAAAAGCTGTACTGCTTGCTTGAGTGTGGATACCCTGTTGCTACTGGTGCTATTATTCGTTACTGACACCAAGTCCCAACTTGTTTGGTCTTACAGTGTGGGCTGAAGAATGGCAACTCTCTGAACGTTCTGTAAACCCTCAGCCTGAGATTGGGACTGTTGGGGGATCCAGCATCATGGGCTGAACAGCTACGGGGTCATCTCCTATCCAACATGCATATGGTCACTGCTAAACTCTCCATCCTTTATCTTGTAATCCAGCTGTTCTCAGCCTGTGGGTCTCTAGGCCTTTGCAAGGTCATATATCAGATAGCCTGCTTACCAGATATTTACATTATGATTCATAACAGTGACAAATTTATAGTCATGAAGTAGCCACAAAATAATTTTATGGATGGGGGTTACTACAGCATGAGGAAATGTATTAAAGGGTCACATGAAGCATGATTAATAAAAACTCAGAGACAAATATTGGGGTTCAACCTGAAGAGCAGAAAACTAAAACAGCCAGCCATGGGCTCTTACTTCGACTTCAGTCTGAAAATGGTGATCCTGCCTCCAGGAATCTCAGAATGAGACTGTGAACTATCTACTCCTGTTTTATAATTCTTTATAGGGTTGTGATTAAAGGTGTGTACCACTGGCATTAAAGGCGTGCACTGCCTGGTTTCCTTGGCAACTAGTGTGGCTCCTGGAATGAAAGGTGTGTGTTCCCTCTGCCTGGTCTGTAAGGCTGACCAGTGGGGCTGTTTTACTCTCTGATCTTCAGGCAAACGTTACTTATTAAAATACAAATGAAATGCCACTACAGTTGCAACTTTAGGAAGTTGAGAATTACTGCTTGAAGGTGCCATCTCCTAAATATGCTTTCATAAAAAATACTCGTCCTACTAGTTCTGTTTCTTTAGAGAAGCCTGCCTAATAAAGACACCAATTAAAGACATAATAGATATGCAATAACTGGAAAATTTTAGTGATAGTGAATATTGTGGCAACAAGCTCCAGGGACCCTCTTGTCTCTGACTCCACAGTGCTAGTATACAGGGCATGCAGCACAGTGCCTAGTCTTTTATATGGGCACTGGGGATGGAAACCAAGGTCCTTGTGCTCTGACGACAGGCACTTTCCCGACTGAGCAACCTCCCCAGCCTTTCTGAGCTTGCCATTTATCTTTGACACAGACTCTCCCTGTACACCCCTGGCTAGCCTGGAACTCATTACGAAGACCCAACTGTCCTGGAATGTCCTACAATTGCCTCTTTCTGTGTTCTAAGTGCTTGGATTGCAGATGTGGAAACTGTGTCTGGCTAAGCTTGGTGACTTGTTTGTGGCACAAAAGACTCAGTGGGTAGTTGTACTCATGGCCCTGAGTAATTGCACAGAAAGATAGAAAACACAGCAGTCAAGGCAAAAGGCTCCTGGTGTCTTTGGGAAATCAGGTAAAGACTCCAAATGCCCTTTCCTGGAGGCATTGCCCACAACAGGCTTCAGTCCATTCTCAATGAGTCAGTCAGTTCTTGCTAGCAGTAGTCAGCCAGGGCAGTACATTAGAGAGACAGTGCCCAGGACTTTGGTTTTAATCTAGGGTTGGCTGATGCAATTCCTCTCTGCCTAGCTTCTGAATTCCAGACTCCCAGGAGGAACGCAGATGTGGAGGATGAAACCACACTGTCTGCACAGTTGAGGCACAGCGAAACACTTACTGGTTCTAGGGATGGTGGGAGTGCTCTTCAGACACAAGTTCCTAGACATCCAGCGGCAGCCTTGTGAGCAGGGCTTTAAAAGGGCAGGCATTGGACTTGCTGTCTCAGTGCTTCTCTCTGCGGGCATTTTTATAACACATCACACAGATATAGAACACAGTCCCTCTTTTAAAAATTCTCAAGGCCTCACTTTTCATATTAGAAAAACATCTCAGTCTAGCTTCATACAGCTTCACATAGCCCCACCCCCTTTAAAATGAAACAATTCAGGGACAATTGCCTATTTATGCAAAAGGATGCCAAGGCCTCCCAGACTTCCATCTCCACTCTCAAGAAAACAAGCTAGTCTCCACGTGATTTATGTCAGAATAAAAGTGGGCCTTCTATTTATGTGCCCTTCAAGATTGTATACATCTGCTTCAACATGAGAACAAAATTAAAAAAAATATATAAACTCAGCACGGCGAGAACTCATTTTTCAAAATTGAGTTCATGGTGCCTTTAACATTAACACTAGTTTCTTGCCTACTGTCCAGTAATTTAAAACACTATCTCCAGAAAGAAATAATTTGTGATCCTCTTAGCTATGAAGAGTTTATTACTAAGGATTCCTCCGTATAGGCCGTTCCAGAGACTAGAAGGCTGCAGGACTGAGAAATTCTGAGATGCCATGCAACTTCCCTCTTTGCGCCATTTAAACTTCCTGTTGAAACCTGGATATTGTTCAAGGAGTCAAAATGCACACTTTCTAATATTTTGAGGATTTGTCCAGGTTTTCATAAAGTGTTCACTTAATATCAAGTTCATTAAGAGTAGGAAATCAAATAGACAAATTACCAGAACCCTTCCTAGGAAAAGGAGCAGATTTACCAAAGTGTATCTCCTCATCTGTCAAGGATAGGAACAGCACAGTCTTCACTCTCAGAGTGGTGAGAGATGGTACATTAAGCACATAGTTTGCATTCCTGCACTGGTTCGTAATACGATCGCAACAAACGTCAGCTCTTACTTTACAACGCACTACTTTGGTTGCTATTGTAACCATCCATGCATTTCGTCAGGAAACTAGTATTTTCTGAGTGGTGGTTCATGCCTACAATTCCAGTGCTTCAGTGGCTGTGGCAAGGGGATAATCTATGAGTTCAAGGCCAGGCTGGCCTGTGTAGTGAGATCCTATTGGAAGGAGGGAGGGAAGGAAGGAAGGAAGGAAGGAAGGAAGGAAGGAAGGAAGGAAGGAAGAAAGAAAGAAAGGAAAAAAGGAAGGAAGGAAGAAAAAGAAAGAAAGCATATTTCTTGTATTTGACATTGATTCTTGCTTTAGGTAGAATACTACTATTGATAGTACAACCAGAGTCTTCCCTATCAACATTAAGAATCTCACTTACAGGCAACAAAATATGTATGATAAGTAATAACTGATAGCTACCACAGGAGCAAAAGTAACAAGACAATTAAAACATAACTCTTAAGTTAGTAACTGTATCACTGGGTTAGACATTAGCTTCAGTGTCTAACCAATTAAATCTTTTATTAAAATAAATTTTTGCTAATCCTTTGAGAATTTCATACATATATACCACAATCATATTCATTTACAATCCTCTACCTAACTCTTTCCAGATCCACCCCTCATTGCTCCATTCTTTTCCAATTTTGTGTCCTTTGGGGGAAAAAAGGGTTTGTTTATTTATTTATTTTTGTAATACACTGAGTCCAATTCGTACTACCCACATACTTCCAGATGTACAGCTATCCACTGGAGTACGTCAACCTACTGGGGTTCACACCCTTAATGAAAACTGATTCTCACTCCCCCAGAACCAACCACCAACTATCAAGAGATCCTCAGCTAGGGATTCATGAGCCCCTCTTCCCCCCAGCTAGAATGCTGGCTGTCCTGATTATGTGCAGACTTTGTGCAGGCAACAACAGCTGCTGAGTTTTTGACGCCAGTCCTGTCATGTGCAGAAGACACTGCTGTGCATTGGTTCTCCCTGACGTCTGGCTCTTACAATCTTTTCTGCCCCTCTTCCTCTTCCACGATAGTCCCTGAGCCCTACAGTATGGGGCAAGACACACACACACACACACACACACACACACACACATTTAATTTCTGTATTTTGGCCAGTTGTGAGGGTCTGCAACTTTAGGCATCTTTAAACTAGTATGAAGGAGATGTGGACCTATTTTGTTTTGAAGGAATAGTCACCAGTAAAAATAATCCTATGAATGACTAGCTATATATATGACCACATCAAAGATATGAAGGGCAAATTCTGTTTTATTTATGTTTTAGTATAAAGAAGAATTACTTTTATTCATTTGTTTTTCCTTGGATTTATAGAATGGGACTAACAAAATTAATAAATTTTAGACATTTTTGAGTCAGAGTTCTCTCTATGTAGCCCAGACAATCCTGGAATTCATTATTTAGGTATCACTCCATGGTCTCAAACTCAGAGATCCTCCTGACTTTGCCTTCTGGGATTAAAGTTGTGCCCCACACCTCCCTCTCTTGAAACTTTTGAAAAAAAATAATTCAAAAGCTTTAAGAAGAATACAATTTTGATATGAGGAAGTGATTTCAAAGCCAACTATGGCTATCCTAGTAAGAAATTATACATCTCTGCATCATAAAGAAAGCAGGGTCTTATAATGATAGGATGTAGACACTCATGTTTGCTACTGGATTCCTGGCTGAGGTAACTGAATGCCAGAGACCCTAAAAGAGCAAGGAAGTGCTCATGGCCAAGCAGTTGTAGTTTGACTTTTGAGCATGATGGGCTTAGGCATCTGGAGTTCATTTGACAGAAGGGTCAGGGAGACTGTGTTGACTTGGAAGCCAGGTTATCATCCATTTGTCCAGCATCTACTCTACGGAAGGTACTTGTTAAAAGCTGTCAAGACAGACGGAATCACTTTGACTGCTCCGTATCTTACTGTCTGTGAGTCTAGCCTCTATTCGCTGTTCCACGGAAACTGACTCCTTTGTTCTTACCCCTTTACACTTCAGATATCTTCAAGGAAGTCCAGTCATCTAGCTTTGAGCTCTCATGCTCCGCCCACAGTCTCTGATATTCTGCTCTCCTCCTTCTCATAGCCTCGCCTCAAACGTCTCTTTGCTTCCTGCAACCGGTAGTCCACGCCCATGTTTCTGTCTCTAGTGCCCTCGTGCCCCCAATTTGCCTCTTTTCTAGCTCAGATTCCAACCCCCTTTTCCCATAGAGACCGCACGGCAACCTTGCCTCTTCAGCCAATTCCCTTGAAATTCGGGGGTTTCCTATGATTCATTTCATCATGGTAAATCGTCACAAATGTCAGGTGGGTTTTGAGTATAGGGTATTTTTAAGAATTATGTCTTGGTTTAAATTGGGCTGGGATAGTGTGAGCTCTGGCATCCACCAGGAGTGGAAAGTTGTGAATATCACCAGGATGTTGACTTTCTCCGCGCTCTTGAGTCACTGGGCCAGAGGCAACCTTGGCATTTTGCAAAAGTAAAAGCAAAAAGCAAAAGCAAACAAACAAAAACAAAATGGACAAGACATGTTCATTACTTGAGACAGAAAACACTCTTAAGTAATGTATCATCCAAAGTGAATGATTTACAGAATTTGTGTGATAACAAAACAAAACAAAAACTCCCCAAACATCCTGCTGTAGGCATTTGGGAAAGTTGGTGATGTTTAAAGAAAAAAAATATCAGACCTGAATTTTCTAAGAGCCTTCTGCTGATGGGAGGGCTATAGACAAACATTTCCTCCTTTGGGTGACTGTTTAAAACTCAGTCCACATGGCTCTGTTGGGAATGTCCCCTGGTCTTACATCCTAGATATTAACCCCCAAATTCAATGCACACCAAATACGGCTATTTTGAATCCGTTTTTGAAATATTCTAGTCAGAGCTAAAAGAGACAACTGAGTTTTCAGTTTTCAGGAATCAAGATCTGGGGTGCCATGAAGTCCCAGTCGCTCATATCATATAATCAACTATTTCATGTGAGGTTCTCTGGAGGTCCACACTGTGATAGAATTTGGGGTACAGATGTTAAAATTGGGATCAACCTCCCTGTATGATGAGGCCGATGGAGAAGTTGAATTGTGACAGGGGTCTGACTAGGCTCAGCCAATCTGGGAGTTAGTGGGATTCATGATAATCCAGGATGGTCCCAAGCTCAATGGTGTGTCTTACTTGGTCACCTCATGTATAGCATTCTGGTAATGTATGGCCTCCAGGAATGAGGGGTTATTTTCAACTGAGGCATAGTCTAAAGGAGCTCACAGGTAGTGGCTGTTGACCGAGTTAACACACATGGGCAGATCGCACTTTCTGGAGGCACGGTGTGGCTAATGCACCCCCCCCCCGTATCTACCACACAAACCATTTGGAGAAATGTTTGCAACAAGCAAGAAAGAGACCTATATACTTAAATAATCAGAGCCTGGGAACAGAAGAGGAAAGCCAATGGCAGGCTTGAGGCTAATGTCCAATTATACCTGAGCCCAGAGCTGTTCTCACTGTCCTTAGTTACTTGAACCAGTAACCTCTCTTAGATGAGCTGTTTTGGCTATCATAGCTATATTGGAATCGTGCATTCAAGGCAATGGTTATTTTGATGGTGTGAGTGGTAGGTGTCTTTGTCGAAGTTGAGGAAACTGAATGAGGGATGGTGACAGACACGATGGTGATTGAAATATTATATGAAGGAATCAGTAGGCTTTAAAGATGGGTTTAAAGAGGGAGCAAAGAAAGCAAGAAATTCTAGACAGCTTTCCAGCTTTGAGGTTAGGCAGCATAGAAGGACAGTGGGGCTGAGCAATCTGTAAAGAACTGAGATGTATTTGGCTCATGGCTCTGGGGCTTTGGAAGTCCAAACACAGGATGCAGGCATCTGGGGAGAGCTTCTTGCTGGTGGAGACTGAAGAGTTGCGAGATGGCACAGAAGATTGTATAGTGTCTGTGAAAAATGCCCAAACTGGCTTTTGCAATTTTGATAATTAGTCCATCTCTTAGTAATGGATCCAGGACTGGTTTAATCTATCCACGAAGCCAAACCTCTGCCTATGGCCTGATGACTTCTTAAAGACCCCGTAGCATAAGATTTTGGAGATGATGCTAATACCACACGGATCCTGAGCATGGACCTACATCATAGTAAGGGTACTATTTATGGAGGTAAATTTCAATCAGAAATCTGCTTGCATCAGGATAAAATGAGTTCAATGGTACTGTTTGTTGTGTGGTTGTCAATGCTCATTCTTCCCTTCAAGAGTATACAAGAAGACTGGGCTATTTTTCAGTTGGCGTGGTACCTATTGCCTGGGACAGCAGTAGCAAAATCTTCATAACTATGTGTAATCATGTACAAATAAATCATGTGTAAATAAAAGGGAAAAATATGCAGTATATATTAATGATACTTCAGAAAAGAAGAAAAGAAAAACTGTCTCATCCTGCACCATTCTTTCTTTCTTTTTCGTCTGAGTACAAACTCACTGAAAGGATAGAATTACAAGACGCCCATTCAGAACAGATGACACAAACATTGGGTGTAAGCAAACATTTGATCAAGTCTCATGAATTTCCCCGCACAGGGGTTGCTACTCATATGGAGCGAGTATCAGCGCTGACCTTTTCTGACTTCAGGCCTGAAATCACAAAGGTGGGGCTCTCTCCCCACAGAACCACAGGGCAGCCTCAGAGTGCTTTCGTGTACTCATCCAGCTACTATGACTGTTTCCATGAGAGCATTCTCTTAGCTACGGTTCATTCACTGGAGTTTCCATGAAAGCTGAAAATAATATGCTGTCCTTGACTTTGTTCAGTCGGCGGGATTTTGTTCTTAAGCAAACATGATGGGCTTTAACACAGGGCATGAAATGACGCATACGTATAAGGAAGCCTAGTATTAAAAAAAAAAAAAAAAACAAGCTGTCATGCCAGAGAACCCAGGTTTGAGCACCCTTTCTACTTCCTGGATGTGTGACCTTGACAAGTTGACTTGCTTCCTTGGTGCTTACGTTCTCATCTCAGTAGCTAAGTAACAACACAAATGCGGCAGGTGCTGTCACTATAAAAACTTAAAACACAGGTCATGCCAAGCATCTGTCCAGACTTTGGTACAGACTAAGTATCCAAATGAAGTCAATATCATCTTTGGATTTGCATTATTACCTTAATTCTTGTGTTTCTATTCTTTGGCTTCCCAACTGCCTGACTTATTTTTTCCTCATTTTTGAAGTAGAGTCTGGCAACGCTGCCCAGGTGTACCTCAACTTCCTGTGATCAAGGGATCCTCCTATTGCAGAAACTAGAGTAACAGACCTCCAATGTACTACCACAGCTAGAATGATGTAACTCTTTGGAAAGGAAGCTCATTTCATGCCATTTAAAAAAATGTTTCCTTAAGGTTTTTATTTATTTGAAAATTGCATGCATGTGTATAATATATTTTGCTCATTGCCACTCCATTCTCCGGTTTGACCCCTTTCCACTCCCACAGGAAACTTCCTTCCCATGTGCTCTCCTCCCCTCCTACTTTCACATCTTTAAGAAAATAACCCACTCAGTTTAATTAGTGTTGCTTTCCTGTGATGGGTGTGGGGTATTCACTAGACCACGGGTTAGATCAGTACCATTTTAAAAAATCCTTTCAAATGCTAGTTAAATTCTTCAAAAGATTGACCCCTAATAATTGCTACATGAATGGTTGAGTCAATGCACTTGTCAATGTATAAATGTTTCCATATTTGAAAGATGCTTTTGCCTTGGTTAAAATAGCCATCATCTGCAGGCTGAGGACATTTCCATGAAGACACATCTTAAAGATCTATAAGGCTGAGCCAATCAAACTTCTGAGATCAATGTCTGTGTATTTTAGAGCTCACTCACTCCATTTACTGTTGTCCGGATTGCAGCTTAGTCAGAGAGAGAAGAAAGCATCATGACAGGCCTTGGGGAGCAGACAGTTTCACACAGAGATGGTAATAAACAGGGATGACCTATTATCTATCAGAGACACCTGGAAATTGTTAAAGCAGAATTGTTTGGGAATTGTCAGCAGAAATAAGAGATGCATGTCTTAGTAGGAGAGCATAGCAGGGAATGGTTGGGGAAGAAACACAGCTCAAGTAGTCTGAACAGTCCACCAATTACTTTCAAGTATATTTGACACCATATTTTATGGGTTAACTGTATCCATTTATTTAAATCAATCTCTCTATCTATCTTTTTATTATCTATCTATCTATCTATCTATCTATCTATCTATCTATCTATCATCTATCTATATTTTCTTCTCTCGTATGTTACAACCTGGCCACAATTTCTCTCCTTCCNCCCGTCCCCGAACTTTCTTCCCCTGATCCATTTCTCCTCCATTTCACTTCAGAAAAGAGCAGCTCTCCCAGGGATATCAACTGAATGCTACATAAAAAGTTACAATAAAACTATGTGCATACCACTATATCAAAGGCTGGATGAAGCAAACCTTGGGAAAGGGGTCCCAAGAGCAGGTAAAAGAGTCAAAGACAGCCCCTACTCCCACTATTAGAAGTTCAAATTTCATACCATGACATATTGGGCCTATATTTCCTATTCAATACTCTGCCCTCATTGGTTTGATCACATACTATTGTCTATGACCCAGCCACCCTGACTCTCCTGCTGTCCCCGTGACTGAACAGCTGCTGAACTTGCTCTAACTTCTGGCTTTCTCAAGCTTGTTTCTTTTCCCAGAGTATTTCACTCATTAGTTTTGGTGCTAGAACAAAATATTTTTAAAGCATTCTTTAGATCTTGCTCGCTGGTTTGTCTTGTGGTAAACTCAAGCCTGCTGTGTTTGGTGTAACCATTCTTGTATTTTTTTTTTTTTTGCATAAGCTTCTACCTCCTGCATCTCAGGCTCCTCTTAGCTCCTACTCCCATGTTAATTCCCTCAGGCAAGGGACCCCATACATCCTCTTTGCTGCACTCTACAGGACCCAATGATTACAAAGTATGCAGTGGATATGTAAATAATTGTCTGCTGGTGTCTTGGTTATGAAGAACAAAGTTGGCTTCCAGTACTAGGCAATGGCACCAGAGGTCACACAGATAAGTCTGGGACAGGGATGACAGGGAATTCCTTTGGTTATATTGAGAAGTTGGGGATAGGGTAATTAAAGACCCAGTTTTGATGGATAAAGAGATATAAAGAGATGAGAAGATTTATGTAAGCCTTTTATTTGCTCTACTGCCATTTGACTAGAACCAGATAGTTGCTCATCCATAATTTGTCTTATTCCAAGTTACTGACAAATGACTAAGAATTATTAATAATGTCCGTAGTGAACACTGATGATTTTTCTCTAATGTAGAAGAGTTTATAAAACAAAATGTATAAGTGTGTTAGTGATTGACTGACACATTGGATTGGTGTGTTGTGAATACCACACCGGTGCTGACTTTTCCTGGCTAGAATCATCCAGAGCAGTCGTTCATATTGTTTCCTCTCTACCAAATTCTATATTTGCATGTAAATATTAAGAAATACACTTATAGGACTTAAATATTATGTAATTAGGTAAAAAATTAAATATATATTGGATTTAAATATATGCACAAAGACGTTTTTTAGTTGTGCGGATGACCCATGGAGTGAAGACGAAGCATTTGTCCTATTGCATGCTTCTTGTCATTGTATTATTGCAGCTTAGAGGCATTAAAGATGCTTAGTCATACTTCCAGGGATTCTGCCAAATTTCTCTTGAGTTGTAATGTAGTATTGAATTCCTCTTGAATTTCTTTCTTGTACGATTTGATGGTGATAGGGAGAATGTACCAATCCAACTTTTATTTTAGCCCATCTGAGAGGAAGTCCTGTTACATCTCAAGGCAGAGTGTATATTCATTGGCCCATTGTACTCTATCATGTGTTCCTCACTGAGACGATGAGCAAGCTCCAGGAAGACAGCTGTTTCAGGCTTGCCACTGAATTCTCTCATGTGTAACACAGGGCCTAGCAAATAGCAAACCAGAATGTTTGTTTAAGTCCCTGGACGAATGCATCAACTGAAAAATTACATAGCGGTGTGTTCAGGTTTGGTCTAGAGCCAAACAAACAAAAAAAACAAACAAAACCCAAAAATCCCAACCAAAACAACAACAACAACAAAGAAACAAAACAAACAAACAAAAAAAACAACTCCAGTATTCTAGATAGGAGGATATTGGCCGCTTGCCATGGGAGAGCCGTGGGCAAGGACTGGAAGCTTCATTTTCAGCAGATCTGAAAAGGCAGGACTACAAGGCACCCACTGCTTGAGAACCTAGTTGCAGGCTCACTGCAGACGGTTGTTTGCAAGTGGATGACTGTGGCCAGTGGGAACTTTTGCTGATGATCTCAGAGGCCACTTATAGCAGGTGATTCCTGGGAGACACATCGGCAGCCAGGCAGTGCTGCCAACAATGATCTCATCCGCCTGCCAACAGCTGCTATGAGAAAAGCGACTTTCTTCCAAACCTTGTGAATGCCTCATTGGCACAGTCTCTCCTCGGATGATACTGAGACGGGATTCTGGGAAATGGAGTTCTTTAGTGTAGATAAATATGAGAGTAATGACAGTTGATGAGCTGCAATCCAACACCTAAGACGATTCATTAGTTGGGAGATTTTAAAAGATAGTCTTTTATTTATTTATTTTGTATAGAGTCTTACTATGTAGCCTTGACTGAACTGGACCTCTTTTATATGTAGACTGGGCTGGACTTGAACTCACAGAAATCCACCTATCTCTGACTCCTGAATGTTGGGATTAAAAGCATATACCAACACACCAGGTTAGGAGGGAGCCTTATGTTGGAGTAATAATCAATTAATCTGCAGCTTCCATAAAGAAAGAGAAGAGCCAATCTATTTTTTCTCCCTCCTTCCCTCCCTCCTCTCCTCCCTCCATCCGTCCATCTGTCCCTCCTCCCTCTCTTTCCCTTCCTCCCTCCCTCCTTCTCTTCCACTTTTCCTCCTTTTATATCTTTCCATCCTCCCTCCCTCTATCCCTTCCTCCCTGCCACTCCTCCTCCTTCTCTACCTTCTCTCGCTCTCTCCCTTCCTCCATCTTTTCTTTTGCTTGTTTTCTTCCTTGTCATCATTATCATGATTATCATTTTAACTTAGAAAATATTAAGCTGTAGTTACAGACTTGGTGGGCTACCATGTGGTTCAGGAAACTGAACCTAAAAGACAGAAAGTGCCCTTTACTGCTGAACCATTTCGTCAGCCTTTGGGATTTAAAATGTTCTGAGCCAGGTTCCTATAGCTTATAGTCCAGGAAACACCAATACTCCTAACTTCACTTCCAATGTGACGGAATTATAGGCACACATTACTACACCTGACACAAAGGAGTTATTTTTATAAAAAAAAAAAAAACTTATCTCCAGTGACTGGTGCTTATGAAGGAGATGGCTAGCTGAACGAGACTGTTCCAGTTCCCTTCTGTAGTACAGCATTGTTTCTGAGGTGCAGCTTCCCCTACATCTAGGTTGACCGTATGACTAGTTCTTGACAATGCACTACGCAGGGAGTGACGCATCATCACTCTGAGAAGAGATGCTACAGTGTCAGGTGGTCAGTGTTCGGAGTTTCTCTTCCAGCCTGTTGGGAGGTTGAGTGTTGGACATCCAGTAGCGGACTCTGAAGGGATCCTCAGACCTCACAGAGGCAGTCACAGAAGCCTGGATTACATCATCACTTGGGCAAAAGGTGCTCATCAAGGGATTCTGTATGGAAAATAAATCTTCAAGTATGCAAGCAGCAAACCATGGGGATTGCTTGTTAAAGTAGCTGGCCAAATCTAAGTTCTTAAGAGCTATTTGATAATAAATGCATAAAACCAGGCGACTTCCGTGGTGCCATCACAGTAACTAAATTATAGAACCAACCGAGGTGTCTGTCAGCAGATGGTGGATAAAGAGAACATAGTGCATATTTACAATGGGATTTTTTTTCAGCTGTAAATAAGATTATGTACTCTGTCGGAAAGTGGACGAAACTGGAGATTGTCATTTTAAGTGAATCAAGTCAGATTCAGAAACACAAATATCATCTGCTTTCTCATTTGTGAATCCTAGACTTTATATAGATACATAAAATCAGATATGGGTATATAGTATGAAATTGAGAACTGTTTAGGAGTGGACAGGGCTACCAGGAGGGAGGGTGTGAGAGAAAGAGGAGTAGAGGGATGTGGAGGAGGGTTCGTAGAGTACATGCTATACCTGCATGAAAATGTCTTTATGAAACTCAGCTTTATGCACAAGAAATGTACACACATAAAGACATTAAGAGAAAGACTTGCAGTGTCTCTGCTTAGGGATGAGTGCCCTTAAGGGAAAGACTCCGTTCTTACAGGCTGTAGGTACATTCTTAAAAAAATTCTTCTCTCATATATTACATCCCAACCTCAGTTTTCCCTCCCCCATTTGTCTGCAGATTTCGTGATGTCATTGTTTTAAACAGCAGACTACTTCTCCATTGTGTAAATGTGCCACGTTTTCTTTATGCATTCTTCCGTTGAGGGATTTTAGGTTGTTTCCAGTTTCTGGTTATTACGAATAAAGCTGCTATGAACATAGTTGAGCAAGTGTCTTTGTGGTGGGGTGGAGTGTCTTCTGGGTATATGTCCAAAGTAGTTTTGATTTGCATTTCCCTGATGGCTAAGAATGTTAAATATTTTGTGAGTACAGCCTTAAGAACGGCTTGCGTGGCCATAAAATGTTGCTCAAAATCTTATCAGGCAACCATGATAGTACCATCAAAAATCAAAAACTGTAGCACAACTTTGATGAAAACCTGTAGAATAAACATTAAAGAAGTTAATAGGAGCATAGTCATCTAGCATGTAGTCTGATTAAAACATAGAATTCTGGGTACTATTGCTTTTTTAGAACTTTGTAGTTACAGTTTGACAAGCTGAAGAAAATAAACAAGAGTCGCTGAAGTCTGTGTGACACTTAGAACTTCGTTGTAATCTTGTGGCAAGATCTGCGATAGGAAATTAGCCAACTCTATTCTAATATGCTTTAAGTTCTTCTAGCAAGTCTCTTTAGTCCTAGTAACATAGATAAACCTGTCAGCTGATAGCAGCAGGCGCTATGCTAAATGCTTTGTAAGTCCCACCAGACCATTTCCTTCACAAGCAACACAACTGTCACCGTCCCAGCCTCACCAGGAAGACGTAGTTGCTTAAGAAATAGTCTCGATGTCACACAGATACTTAGTACTTTGATCTTTATAGGTTATTTATAGACATAAAGAATCTATGGATTTGCTGGTAATTAGAAAACCAATAAGAAAAGTCTTTATATATGTTTTTTGCCAGATCATACTAAGTATGACGAGAAGGGAGTGAGTCATTTCTCCACATACTCCATCACGAGTGCCTCTGATTTCAAATTCATTCATTTTACATTTATCCCTCCAGTGTTATATGCTACTTGGCAATCAGTTCCTCTCCCTCTTTCCACTACTTTTAAAACCAAACACCATTTAATTAGGTATGATTTCAGGAGATAACAGTGGTTTCTCAGGCCTTCTTAGTACTTAGTACAACAAAAGGATTTTCTCAAAGGAATTTTGCTTGCAATGACCGTGAGCTTCAATTGAATGCTTCTCAGGTTAAGCCTCCAAAAATATTAATATGAAGTCAGCTTGGAGAATTAGCAAAGTATTTCTTTTGACTTTCTGATTTTTAAAGTGTATTTATTTATTTATTTATTTATTGAGTTTTCAGTAGTACTCATTGTCCGCTATGTTCAGCGAGACCGGTTTTATCCCAGGCTTTTTCAGACCCAGGCCAGCTGGCCTTGGTGAGTTCCTGATAGAACTCCTGAGTTCCTTGCTTGTGCTCTCTCTCCTTCTGCTCCTGATTTGGACCTTGAGCTTTCAGTCCGGTGCTCCAATGTGTGTCTCTGTCTCTGTCTCCTTTCATCGCCTGATGAAGGTTAATATTCAGGAGGATGCCTATATGTTTTTCTTTGGGTTCTCCTTCTTATTTAGCTTCTCTAAGAACCCGAATTATAGGCTCAATGTCCTTTATTTATGGCTAGAAACCAAATATGAGTGAGTACATCCCATGGATTTTCGAGACAAGGTTTCTCTGTAGCTTTTGGTGCTTGTCCTGGAACTAGCTCTTATAGACTAGTCTGGCCTCAAACTCACAGAGATCCACCTGCCTCTGCCTTCTTTCTGAGTTTTTAAATGTGCATGGGCATTTTGTCTGCATGCCTGTCCGTGCACCATGTGTGTACCTAGTGCTGGGGATGGCCAGAAGTGAGTGTCAGATTCCTGGACCTGGAGTCACTGGCAGTTGTGAGTCAAAGTGGGTTCTGGGAATTGAACTTTGGTCCTCTGAAAGAGAAGCCAGTGCTCTTAACAACCAAGTCTTTTCTATAGCTCAATGAAATACTTCTTTATTCTCTCTGGAACTTGCATACTTCCTTTTTAGACCAAGATGGCCTCAAACTCACAGAGATCCATCATCTGCCTTTGCCTCCCAGGTACTGTAATTAAAGGCATGTGCCAACTCTGTCCAACTTCTGTGTTTGCTTAAACAACTATTCTTACTGATATGGAAACAGTTTCTGTCATAACTTGTTTGTCATAATTATTTATCAAATGTCTGTTATTTCTACATGCCGTCAGAAACTAATACTTGAGATACATTTTTATTATTTGAGAATTTCAAACATGCCTATAATGTATTTTGACCATAAACAATCTCACTTTGCCCCTAATGCCTCTGAGATTATACCCTGTAATTGGTTGTTTACTTTATTCTTATGGCTCTTTGTGGGGTCCATCATTCTGCTGCCAAATAAATCACACGTGGAGGCTTATTCTTTCTTATGAATGCCTGGCCCTAGTTTGATTTATTTGTAACCATCTTTTCTTAACTTAAATAATCCCAGCTACCTTTTGCCTCTGGGCTTTTTCTTTTCTTACTTCTGTATATCTTACTTTCCCTCTTTTGAAGAGTTGTTGATTGGTAATATATACATTATTACACTAGACAAAGGCTTCTAGGCAGGTGCCCAGTAGCAGGTACCCAGGTACATGCTGGTACACACAGGCTGCTCACAGGCAAGTTTCACACATACCATGTCAAGGTAGACATATATGTCTACACATACACACAGAGAGGCAGGATGATGAAGTCAGAAGGCTTAGGTTTTTGCCCTCAAGATTGTATTATATATTAAATCATACAAAGTGGGAGCTCTGCCAAAACCATTATATAAAAGGTTGCATTACCATTTACTTTTGAGGTTCCCAGTACTTCTGATGTCAGCCATTTTGTGCTGACTCATAGCTCCCTGAATGCCCAGTGTCAGTCATGTTTTATTTAGTTGACTCGTATCAGATAACATATCAGTGCACGGTGTCTAAACATAAGCTGGCCCTTACTGTCCTTGCTCCTAATACCAAGCAACCCTAGTTAAATGCAGAGAGGTCACAAAACCTCAAAACAGACATGAAAATAAATCGGAGAGGACTTGTGAGGAGGAAGAAGAAGGGTTTTAAAGAGAGGTAGATGAGAAGAGGATGCCAGGTAGAACATGGGCAAAGTGCATTACAAATATCCATGAAATTCTGAAGGAATAAATAAGTACAAAAGGATACAGATTAGTTTAAGCTAATCTGTAACAACTATGTGGGTCAGATATCATCATTTTTATTCTCTAGGTGAAAGAGGCATGGTGTGGGAAGTCCTCTGTATATGGTGTTGCTTTTATTGGTTAGGTAATAAAGAAACTGCTTTGGCCTATGATAGGGCAGAGTAGAGCTAGGTGGAAAAACTAAACTGAATGCTGGGAGAAAGAAGGCAGAGTCAGTGAGAATCCATGTAGCCCCATTGGAGTAAGAGGCTGAACAGAATCTTGCCAGTAAGTCACAGCCATGTGTCAATAGACATAGTAATAGAAATAAATTAACAACAGATATAAGAGCTAGCTAGCAATATGCATAAGTGATTGGTCAAGTAGTGATTTAAATAATATAGTTTCTGTGTGATTATTTCAGGTCTAGGCAGCTGGGAACAGAAGAACGGCCTCCCCCAACAGATGTGAGGCTAAAAACTTTGTTCCTGGACACAAATCTAGTTATTGTCAGAATCAGATTGGAATCTGAACTAAGGTCCTACTGTCACTACGTGATGCTGCCTCTCCCAACTCACAAAGTGAAATATTGACCTGAACTATGGTCTGGTTTATTGCAGTGCAATCAAAGAAAAGTGCTCAGCTATGTAACGAAAGGACTCCCCTGTAATTCTGTGGGCTGTCAAATGCTCAGTGGTTCTGTGCCCTCCTCTGCGAACCGTCCTGTGCCCTCCTCTGTGAACCGTCCTGTTTCTGTCATCCAGGTCTCTCCTCATTGGCAACAATCAAGTTATGCTTTCTCGTGTGTTGGCAATACAAAGTGCTGAGTAGATCCATGCTGTCTTACTGAGAGTTCCAAGGTTCCTTTCATGAACATGACTTCCTTAGATTGAGCCTTGACTGGAGGAAGTCCTCATCTGGATGATCAGAGGGGAAGAACCAATAGACACTGCAGCCGGTTAGCAGATACATGGTAGAAGGGAGCATAGCTTATTTCTGCTCTTGGGAGTCTACTGACAACTGCTAAGAAAAGTTATGGCATCCAGTTCTAATTACTAATAGTATTGATTCTGTTAGTATAACTGTTTTGTCTTTAAAATTTTATAGAACACAAAAGGGAACAAAGAAGCTGAAGAGGATATGCTTTTATTTCCTACCTAGTGGCTGCTTTAACTCTACATTGATGTCAAAGAACCTCCCTGAGAAAGCTGCTATGTCCAGCCAGTGCACCTGAGCACTGATGAACTAGCATTTTTTTTTGGTTAGGGATTCTGCATATTTAAACCACGTGGGAAGCTTTAAAAATCCCACCGCCATTTGGATTCCCCTGTTGAGAATTTTCTGTTTTAAAAAAATCCTATTTTAAAAATTGAATTATTTGATGTAGTTTCATGAGTTCTTTATATATTTAGAAATCAGACCTCTGTCAGTTGTGGGGATGGTGAAAGTCTTTTCCCGTTCTGTGGGCTGTCATTTTGTCCTATTAACGGTGTCCTTCGACTTACAGAATCTTCTCAGTTTCAGGAGGTCCCATTTAGGAATGGTTGATCTTAGTATCTGTGCTACTGGTGTTCTATACAGGAAGTCATCTCCTGTGCCAATGCATTCTAGACTGCTTCTCACTTTCTCTTCTACCCATGGTCAGACATTATGCAGAGAGAGACTCTAAATTGGAGTTTTCCACTGGGTCCCTTCTCTTAGAGACTGGGGAGCCCCATGGAAAAGGAAGAGAAAAGATTGTAGGAATCAGAGGACATGGAGGACACCAGGAAAACATGGCCCACTGAATCAACTAAACAGGGGTCATATGGGCCCACAGACTGAGGCAGCAAGCATGGACCTGTATGGGTTTGAACCAGGTCCACTGTGTATACGATATGACCATTAGCTTGGTGGTGTTTTTGCAGGCTGGCTCCTGACAGTGTAAGTAGGTGTGCTTCTGACTCTTTTGCCTGCTCTTGGGATTATGTTCCTCTTATTGAGTTAACTTATCCAGCCTCAATATGAGGGCTTTTGCCTTCATCTTATTTTGTTGTGTTTGAAAAAAAAAAAGGCAGACTATCCATCAGTTTAATGAGGACTCAAAGGCTTTAACAAGTTCATTAGGCTTCAGGTCTCTGATATTCCACGTTGTGGTTGGCTCAGGAGGGGACAGTATTTGTACTTGGTGTGTAGAGTTGGTGATTGACAAGAGTTGACTACTGTAACATATAGGAACCGTGTAGAAGGGCAGGGAGGGTCATGAAATCTACACAATCTTAAAAAATACCCACAGTACATACAAGGTTACTTAATGTGGAGGTAGCAGGGATAAGGTATTCCAACAGGTATACGCTTATACTTTAAGAGCCCATTAAGGTGTTCTAATGTGATTTCAGATGAGAGCTGGAACCAGGTAGGAACACCAGCATGCAGAATAGAAATGGAAAGTGCTCCTCTGTGCAGTTGCCACATATGTAGCCCATGGACAAGTTCAGAAGGTCACCTGTGTGGTCATTACAACAGCTAGAGGCACTGGCATGCCTGGTTCAGGTGGCAGTTAAGCCAGTGTCCTGTGATGGAACACTAAGTAATACCAGCTTCCCCTGCAGACTTCTCATCTCTAGTTTAGAAGATTCCCCTGAGTTCCATCTAGAACCCTTCATGCTTTAATCCATCCCACTTGAGCCTTTACTGTGCCTTGTAAAGCCACCGTCCACATGGCTGTCAATGACCTGTTGGAATGATGCTCTGGGTTCTTTTCAGTTACACCTAATGGTACCTTAACCGTCTCTGCAGCTAGGGTTCCATTTGTAGGTTCATCATTCAGAAGCATGCCCATGAGATCTGAAAGAAATATGAGGCCCAGCCAGGCTCCTGGCTCTGCTGGCAAACCCCATACTGATTACCTAGTTTTGTGGTGGCTTTCTGTATGTGATGTTAACCACCAGGTTTTTTGTTGCTGTTTTGTTTTAAAAGAAGATTCCTGGTATTAGATCTATGGTTTCATTCACAGCTCATAGTGGATCATACTCATTCTGAAAACTTCACCTGCAGTTGGGTTATCCGGTTTTCTAATGGCTCTAATAACCATCTAATCATGTAAAAAAATTCCTGCCTTACCAGAATAGGTTTATTATCCATTGCACTTTGACTTGGTTGAATGCTAATGTAGAAGTCTGGCTTTTTTTACGTATGATGTAATTTTGAAAATCTGTTCCCATCCTGCCATATTTTTTTGAAATCTGTTTATGCTGTATTTTTAGTAATAAAATTTCAGATAGTTGCAGTCAGTGCCTTCTTGTTTCCTCTTATTGCTGTCTCTGGGAGTTTGCTTAGGAAATGAGATGGCAGATAGCCTGACGTCTCTTGTATCCCTTATCATCTTCCGAGCTGTGCTGCTGGTGCGCATCCCAGTCATTTATTATGGAGCAGACAATAGCTTCTCAGAACCTCCTCCATTAGTATCGCCTTTGAATGAAGATTTAATTGTACATTCCTTTGGCGTTCTTGCTGTTATGCGTGAGTCATTTTTCCTTCTCTCGGCTCTGTTTTGGAAGATATTCATCTTACTGCCGTTCATCACTCTGCCCTCACAGGGCTCAGAGTGAGAGTGAAGTAAACAGGCTGATAAGCAGACACACGCTGTTTCTGGGTTTCCTGTGTTCAAATCCATGGGGTCTAACAGGGGCTGTAGAGAGGATGGGAAGTTCCACTTACGGCAAAGCTTTCTTTTGAGAGCAGGAAAGAAAGCCAGGAGGCAACTGTACTTTTACAAATACAGTGGCCATTCACATCCAGGAATTTGGACTTTATCTAGCTGATGAAAGCCATGGGAGGAATTTTTTTCCAGGGAATGAGAGACTCAGGTTTGTGGATAAGATGTTCTCATTTTAGAGTTGCACGGAACGATTGCTCTTCAGTCACATAAACACAGGAAGTGCTTAGCATTTGTTAATGTGCCTCTCCATTCTCCTAATGTAGAGAACGAGGGAACTTATAATTAGAGGTAACTGTAAACAACTCAATATAAAAAGCAAGTCAGGAAAAATGGGGAAAAATCTGTAAAAATGGATGCTATTCTTTCTTTGATGCTCTGTAAATTTATCTCAGGTGTGCTGTGGGAGCCCTGGACAGAATATCAGAACAGACAGGGATGGTGGAAGTGGACTTCCAACTGATGTCTTTGTGTATTCTAAATACTAACCCTCTGTCAGATGTCAAGTGGTAAAGGTTTTTCCCTTATTCTGTAGGATGCCTCTTCATTAAAATGAAGGTATCCTTTGTCGTTCAGGAGTCTTTTATATCCATATGGTCCCAAGAGAAGCCGTATGCAGTAGATGGCAGTTAGCACAGAGACTCACAACTGGTCAGTGTGCAAAGAATAAGAGACTTCATTGCAAAGCCATACATGGCAGGGCTATATTCCGACTGGCTCCATCAAGGCTAAGGATCTCTGAGAAAGTGGAGATGGAAAGACGGCAAATATCGGAGGTGGTAGATGCCTTCAAGGACACAGTGTTTTTCAGACACAACAGGGAAGATGCACATACAAGCCCATAGTGGTTTTGACAGCATACCAAGACCCATGTAAGCTCAAGTCAGACAAAATCTCAGCATTGAGGGGAAGGGGGCTATGAACTCCCACCCTCTTGCTGAGGAGCTATTGGCATTTGATAGCTTCTGGAATAGAGAGAATCAGTTTTCTTTAATGGTATGACACCTGGTATATTGACCATACTCCAGGGTTGTCCCTACACCAAGTTGTTAGACAGCACAAACTAGACTAGATATTTTTAAAGAGAGGATGAGAGAGATTGTGATATTGGAAGGTATGGAGGTAGGGTTGGGTCTGGAAAGAGTTGAAAGAATATGATCAAAATACATAGGATCAAATTCTCAAAGAATTAATAAAAATATATTTTTTTTAAAAAAACAACAGCAGAAATCCCAAATATTTTCTAATAAATGCTTTTGAAAAGTTGAGGATCGAGTAGTGGAAATCTAGTTTAAAGTTAGGAACTCTGGGGGCTGAGTACGTTGTTTCCTAGAGAGAAGGACACATAGGCATGAGCTAAATTCAGCAGGAGTGATGAGTATAGTGTCAGCTCCTATTTCTGATAATGTGCATGTGTGTGTGCATTCAGTGGGGGGTGCATAAAAGCACACACATGTCTGTATGAACGTTGTGATGTGCATGTAGAGGTCAAAGAATAGCTTGTGGGAGTGGTTCTCTTTTTTCCACCAGGTGCTGAGGCTTGAACTCAGGCTGTCAGGCTTGGTGGCAAGCCCCTTTACCTGCTTGAGCCATATCACCAGCCCTTTCTGACATGTGATGAGCACCTCACAGAAGGGATTCAGGTATTGTTTTGGTCTGGGAGAATGTTAAAGTCATTTTGCTTTATTTATTGTCTGTACAGCAATGGTAAAATCTGATTTTAAGTATCATGGGGTCTAGATAGTCTTAGTTATAGAAATCAGAAAACTGATTGTGTGATGTGGTTTTGTTATAACCAGCTTAATCTTTTAAAATTGTGCTCTGGGCAGTGGCTTAAGGTTTAGTGACTCCTTTTCTGTAGGAGATCAAGACATTTTGGTCATCCTTGATTTGTAAGGCCATTTGGTAAGGTATGATTCCTTACAAAGGGTGAAACAAAACAGCCATCTTTCTTTGTGAATTAATTAAGGCCTATAGAAGTACCTATATAAGTCATACATAATAAAAACTTAATTTTTTTAACATCTTTATTTCTCTAAGAGTTGTTATTGTCTTAATTAGGCTTACTATTACTGAGTTAGGATTACTATTGCTATGATGAAGCACCACGACCAAAAGCAAGTTGGAAAGAAAAAGGTTTATTTGGCTTGTGCCTCCATATCACAGTTCATCATTAAACAAAGTCAAGGTAGGAACATGGAGTCAGAAAATGATACAGACGCCATAAAGGGGTGTTGCTTATTGACTTGCTCAGCCTATTTTTTTTTTTTTTTGATGAAAGCCAGAATAACCAGTTCAGGGATGTCCCTACCCACAGCCGACTGGGCCCTCCCTGGACAATCATGAAGTAAGAAAATGTCCTGCAGGCTTGCATGCCTATAATCCAATCTTATGGAGATATTTTTTTTTTTTGATTGAGGTTCTTTCCTTTCAGGTGACTCTAGCTTGTATCAAGTTGACATTAAGCTAGCAGGACAATTATTGTGCTTCATTTTTAATCATTTTATTTTATTCATGTGTGAGCAGGCCTGGCTATAAGAAAGCCCACCACTTTTGTGTAGGAGCCCTTGGAGGTCAGAATAAATTACCTAGAATTGTAGCTACAGGTGGCTGTAAGATGCCATGTAGGAACTGGAACCAGAACCTTGGTCTTCTGCAAGAACGACCAGTGCTCTTAACTGCCCAGCCATCTACCCAGTGTTACTTGTCTAGAGGTGGTGGGAGCTGGGAGAACGGAGCTGATAAAGGAGGCGACTAAAATCTAATGCAATAGCCATCTTTACTCAGAGCCTCAGACAATCTGTACTCTGAAGGTTAAAAAAAGCCACCTGAGTAAAGTGCTCATGAATTCAAGCTGTGTTCAATCACAAAGACAAGCCACACGTGGCAAACACATGTTTTTCTATTGAGACAAAGAACTGAATAACACCAACCAGCCATCACAAGTAAACTGAAGTAAACTTACTCCGACTTGCTACACCTGGGAGGTGCAGGAAATGTTCCAAGGACAATTCCATGTTTTAAAGAAACTGAGGACACAAGACTATTGCCTTGTTTTATTGGAGTGTTCCCACAAGTGCTCAGAATCATCCTTACATGACTCCATTTCTGGATCGTGTGGCAACACCCCAGCACTTTGCACAATATGTTTACTTTTGTGGATGTGTACATGTTTGAGTGTTAACATGTGCATGTGAGTGCAGGTGCCTCTTGAAAACAGGAACATAAGATCATCCTGAAGCTGAATTTGTAGACTGTTGTGAATCAGCAGATGTTGGGTCAGGTAGCCAAACTTAGGTTCTCTGCAATAGAAGTATGTGGTCTTAATGCCAAGTCTTAGCTCTAGCCCCCATGTTTTTACCTCTTAACAAGAGAGGTGAAAAACAAAAACAAAACAAAACAAAAAAAAAAAACAAGAGTTACCATACATAGGTAGGGTTGTAATACTAATGTTAAATGTAAATACTGGATGAACAAAAAGCAAAGAAGACATCTGGTAAACCTTTCCCCTACATCCTGTTCTCACCGGTTTTTGTGTTTGTGATTCAACTAATATTGCAAAAGAGAAAAAGACCTTTAAAAGTCCTCATGAATGATGGGATACTTGAAGGGTAGTTAGGCTTGTAGAAGAAATACTTGTCTCAAGTGGAGAACACTGAGAAAAACCCAGAAAAGTGTTGCAGGAAGGTTCTTGGGAGTTAAGAAGGAGTTCATCCTTGGTTGGTTACAAAATACCCTCAACTGAACAAAATTAGTCAGAACTGCTATTTCTGTAAGAGTCATTGTGGACACATGAGCTTTGAATATATGCAGTTCAAGTGAAGGAGGCCAGCTTAGTTTGAATGGTGGCAAGCTGAGAATCATTCGGTATGACCTATTTCACATTTATATAGCAAAGGCAATTTTGACTATTTTTATATTACAATTGTATACTAGGTCTTTTTTTTAGCTGATCCACAGTGTTGAAATGTATTTATTTCTAACTTTTTAGTTAGTGTTGAATATCAACTCTTCAGATCTAAACAGCAAATGTTCAATATCCTTAGTGATCAGGGAACTGAAATTAAAACCACTTAGGGATTTCATTTTACCCCCATCAGAATGCTAAGATCAATAAAACAAATGACAGCTCATGTTGGTGAGGCTGTGCAGTAAGGGGAATACTGATCCATTGCTGGGTGGTACTGTGAACTTGTACAGTCACTATGGAAATTAGTGTGGTGGTTCACCAAGAATGTGGTAGTCAATTTACTTCAGGATCCAGCTATATCACTCTTTGGAATATACCAAAGAATGCTTCATCCTACCACAAAGGCATTTGCTCAGTCATGTCCATTGCTACTCTATTCATAATAGTCAGAAACTGGAAACAACTTAGCCCTCAACAGGTGAATGGATAAAGAAACTGTGTTACCGCGTATGCCCAGGGTGTAGGCCACCGCCTGTGGCCATTTTGATATCCAAGGGCTGTGCCACCACTAGGTCTATGTTGATCTGAGTGGACTATGGATATAGGATTCCCCTCTTTATTACCATTGATCAATAAAGAAGCTGCTTTGGCCTATAGTAGCAGGGCAGAATATAGACAGAATATATNAGAGAGAGAGAGAGAGAGAGAGAGAGAGAGAGAGAGAGAAGGCAGAGTCAAAGAGACACCACGTAGCTGCCGAAGGAGAAAGACACTGGAATGCCAGATTCTTATCTGGTAGGTTACAGCCTCATGGCGATACACAGATTAATAGAAATGGGTTAATTTAAGATGTAAGGGTTATCTAGAAATATGCCTAATCTGTTGGCCAAACAGAGTTATAATTAATACAGTTTCTGTGTAACTTTTCGGGTCTCAGCAGCAGGGAAACAAATGAGCAGTCTCTGTTTACAAATGGTGCACCAACAATAAGACAACTATATCCACATAAAAACTGAGAGAGCTTGGGAAAGAACTCTAGACATAAAAAAAACCCCAGAGTTAAGCCCAGCTTCTTGTTAGCCCAAATTTTTTTTCCCAGATAGATTCTGTTTGCTACCAGCAAGCAGAGGCACAGCTCCTTTAAGAGAAGTCTTCCTGACTCAGTGCTAGCAGCAAAAAATTGCAAAGCTTCTCTAACATCCAGTTTCCTGGTTTGTGCTAGCGGAACAAACTTTGGCTCTTTCAGGAGGTCCTGCACTTAAATCTGGTCTGTGAACAGTGCTTTACAAATTGCTTAACAGCAACATAGATTTGCTGCATCCCTAGAGTTGGGATATTAAGTATGGCTCACAGAGGTTGTAAATATACCTCTGCTATGTTGGACTGGGTGGAGCAAGCATGCAGGGTCACAGAGTTAATCCTAGCCATGCCCACTTAGCTTTTTTTTTAAAGGCACTCCATGTCAGAAAATTATTATAGATAATAATTTGTTTTAATAGATATTTCGGACTGCACACTGCAGGGGTGAGGGGCAGATATGGATGGACTGGGAGGTGAGCGGGAATGGGCGCATGATGTGAAATTTTCAAAGATCAAGAAAGAATTGCTGTGAAGTGGTGGTACATGCCTTTAATCCCAGCACTCTGGGAGGCAGAAGCAGGCAGGTCTCTGTGAGTTCAAGGTTATCCTGGTCTACAGAGTAAGTTTCAGAACAGCTAGAGATACACAGAGAAAACTTCCCAAATAGTAGCAACATGCACAAATGTTTAAACTACAAGATTGAAGGTTTTTGAAAAGAGGAGTTTTGCTATAGCTGGATAGGATTGTTAACTTGTACATATATTCCCCATGTTTGGATCCAGGTATATTTATATTTTTTAATTTTCATATTTTAATTTATTTATGTGTAGATGTATGGGTGATTAGGCATCTGTACTACAATGTGCTGTGGAGGTCAGATTACAGATAGTTGGAGTTGATTCTTTCGTTTTATCATGTCGGGTCTTTTTTGTTATCTCAGGTCATCAGATTTGATGGGAACACTATCCTCTGAACCATCATGGCAACTCATTCTGTATGTTTGTATTTCTTTCTTTGTAAACACAGATATATCTTTTTCTGCAGTTAATATCATATTAAAGTTAGTATCATATTAAACATGAAAAAAAAACAAAAAACAAAAAGAGGAAACAGAAAGATGTAAGAGCCAGAGAGGGTGGAGGTCACCAAGGAAACAAGGAGCAGTTCACATAGGAACTCTTTGGGTCTCTCGCAGCATGCATAAGGCCTATATAGATCTGCCCCAGATAGGGTCCTACAGCTGAAAGGAGAGGTAGATACATGCCCCATCCTTAACCCAGAAGCTAGCTCCAATTGATAACCACTTGTAAATGAATTTAGTTTTCTTCAATGGAGTCTCACTGGGAAAACAAACTGCACTACAGTGATATATTATTTTAATAAATAAAGCTTGCCTGAAGATCAGAGGGCAAAACAGCCATACTAGTCAGCCATACAGGCCAGAGAGTGATGGTACACACTTTTAATCCCAGGACTAGGGAGACAGAGGCAGATGGATCTCTGGGAGTTCAAAGCCACCCTGGGCTATACAAGGTTGAATCTGTCTAAATGAGAAACAGAGTTCACACAAAGGCGATCCCAGCACTTGCCATCCCGTGCCTTTAATCCCAGCACTAGGGAGGGGGAGACAGGAGTGATATGCTGGGCAGAGAGAGGAACATAAAGAGGAAGAGACAGGAACTCAATGTGGTGTGGGGTTTGAGGATGCTTGGAGACAGGATCTTGCCCCTTGGGTCTGAAGATTTGAAAGACGTAAAAGGTCTCTCTCGTGGTTGGTTGCTTTGCTTTTCTGATCCTCAGGTTGAATCCCGGTGTCTGTCTCTGGGTTTTTATTATTTGCGTTACACTACACCTAAGGGAAGGCTGCATGGCCAGGACTATAAGGCTAACAAAAGACGAACTCAAAAGTATCTGTGGAGGTTCCTTGTCATATAATGTTGTATCAGGGCTTAAAAATATGATTTAATCTTTCTTTTAATTACATTTTTAATATAGTTCATTCTCTTTTTAACCTACAGATCCTTTGTGCATATAGTATGGTTTTCTATTTTGAGTTTTTAATGGGATTCCTGAGACTGTAAACAAGTGGGTTTCTGTATCTACATTTGTTTCTTGTGTCTTTTCTTGGGCTCTATTCCTTCTGTTTGTTTGCTTTGTCCTATTCCAATGTGCATTTTTCTTTTATCTTATTATATTTTAATTTTATTTCTTAGAAGGCGGTTTGTTTGAGAGATGGAAAGGTGGTGAATCCAGATGGGAGGGGAGATGGGAAGGATGTAGGGGTAGAGGTAGGGGAAACCATAGCTGGATATATTATATGAAAAAAAAAAACAATTTTTAATAAAAAACAATATGTAGATGATTCAGGGATCCAAGAAAACCTGAAATTCACAGTGGCTTCCCAAGGTTATATGAATAACAAACAATTACTGCAGAAAGGGGGACTCTTCAGGAGGGGTACCTAAGAATTGGGCAAGGAATAACTATCCCTTGGACTGCTGTGAGTAATGCCAATAAAATCACTGGTTCACCAAAAAGAAAAAAAATTCTTTTGATTTTAAATGTAGTGAGAATGAGTCACAAGTGTAAAAAAAAATTAAAAAATTTGATAGAAGAAAAGGAACTGGTTGCTTTTGGTCCTTTTGAGATATTACAGAAACAATTTTATCTGTGTCTGAGAACTACAAATGGAAAAGCTGTTTTATAAATTTAAATAGTTTTAAAATGCTTCATAAGAATTCTAGATAATGAGATATGATAGCAAGGGTATAATTTTCCTAAAAAATTATGTTTTTCAAGGGAAAATTTGCATGAAAATAATCTTATTTTTCCCTGAATGCTATGCTCTCCCCAGAAACCAGTAATTCCCCTTTAGTGTTTGAAATCAGTATCCTTTCCTTTCCATCAGCTGTCGGCGGCAGGATGCTTGAACCTGGAGCTCTGTTTCATCCTCTAGGTGGTGAGGTGACTACATGCTTCACACTGAGGACATCCTTTCAACTGGGAATCGAAATGTTAGTTTAGTATCAAAACAAACATGGACCCTTTCACGGTGAAATGGCAAAGAATTCATAGTGGAAATGGCAAGGGAGGTGCAAAGCAAGAGAAGACGCAAGGACGTCCAGGCCCTCCAGAGCTGCTCAATAAAACTAGAGATGACTTCCTGCAAAGCTGGTGCAAACCTCTTTAACGTTCTAAGTCTTTAACAAAGAACAGGATGTTGCTCTTTCTTCTTAAATTTCACTGACAATGTTATAAGAAACAGCTATTAAAGAAACAATATGGAAAAATGTAAGACATTTTGAAGTTCTCTAGAGGAGTCTACTACCTTGCCAATGTTGAGATATTCTATTTTCTTCTAATAGCTGGGCATCTCCTTGGGTTATTTAGTCTCAATTTCTAAAAGTAACATTTTTGTTTTATTTTTCAAATATTTTAAGATTTATATTTGGCTCACACATAAAAACATAAAATTGGGTAACATGTTTCAAGACATGCATACATTATAGAATATTTAAACTGGCTTCTTCATTTATCATATTTTATGGGGAGACTTTTGAATTCCTCTTAGCTTTTTGCAAGGCATGATAGGAACATTTCCGTACATTAGGGACATTTCAAGAGATACAATCTGGCTACCTCCCTGTACACCAGAACTTCTTCTATCCAATGTAAAACACATCTTAACTTCAGTTTCAGAACATTGAAATAGAAAAATACCTATGCATCAAATAAATTCTCCCAAGCCAAGAAACAGGCATTCTTAGCTTCTCTTCCTTTGTTTTGCTCAAGCAGTTTTCTGAGACTTTTTTCTCTACCCTTTTTATAAGCCTAGTTCATTTTTTTTCAGCTGCCAATCACCTCTTTCTCCTCCCTTTCCTTCACTCTCTCTAGCTCCCACCAGGGTTTCCCTGGATAGCCCAGGTGGGCCTTGATTATCTCAGTCCCCCTGCCTCAGCCTCCTGAATGATGGAGTTATAGTAACAGCCCAGGCATGTACCTTCATTGCATCTCTCTCTCTCTCTCTCTCTCTCTCTCTCTCTCTCTCTCTCTCTCTCTCGTGCTCTTGACTTTGGAACTCCTAACATTTTGACAAACTAACTACTCGCGACTTTAGAATTGCTACTTTCTCATTTTCTTACTGTATCTTTACTCTTGGCTTCTGTCTCCTGTTGGATCATCTTCATTCACTCGGTTAAGCAACTCTGCTCCCTCACTGTTTCACAGCCTGGGTCTGCCCACTCATTCACAGCGGGAGCTGCTGTTTGAGGTCTTGAAGGCTTGGCTCTTGCTTGGAGAGACTTCCATTCTTCCAGTCGTCCTGCCAAATCCCTGTCTGCATGTAAGATGCAGTGTGAATTTTGCCTCCTGATGAAACGTGGAAATGGCTCTGATGGACCTTGAAATCTTGGCACGATGAAAACACCAGTTACTCTTCCCCAAACCAAACGAGAACCAGCCTTTAAAATTAAAGGACATATTTCTGGAGAATATGGCTTTGCTTTGCAAATTTGGCAAGCCTGCCCTGCAATGACTTTTAAATTCTCTGTGAAGACAAAGAAATCATTTTGAAAAAAAAAATGCCTTTGATGTCTGAACTTCTTGAAAGCTTAGTATGAAAACGAAAGCCTCATGTTATAATTTCTTTGCATGTATTAATTATACACAATATTATGGTTCATTATGACATTTCCATATACATCTATCTATCTATATTTATATATGTATGTATAATGTATTTTGACCAACTGTTTTATTTTATTCAGTGAATTTCATGCAGAGTTTGGCCCCAGGTTAGCTTTTGTCATATCTAGGCAGCTTGATTGAGTTAAGTGACCCTTTAAAATTATCGGCTTCTTGTCTAAAGAAATACTTAATTATCCACATAGGGCTATGCTATTGAATTAGCTGTAGCGTCCGTGGAAAGATGTGAGACTACTAATTGGGAATCATGAATCCAGAATGGTATTCAAGTATGAAATAGTTAAGGTATTAGCAGTAATATGCATAGTAAAAAATGAAGAAGGCAATCTGGATTTCTTTCTTCCTTTCGGTTGAATTACATTGGAAGAATTATGTTTACTTTTGCAGAGCTTGGGTTTGGGGAAAGAGGTAAGCATCTCAATAGTCCAGGGCAGAGGTGTGGTATAGAAGGTCCTTCTGTCTGTGTTACTTTTATCCGTTGAATAAAGAAACTGCCTTGGCCTTTTGATAGGGCAGAAACTTAGGTAGGCAGGGAAAAGAAAACTGAATTCTGGGAGGAAGAAGGGCAATGTGGCAGATGCCATAAAGCTCCTGCCTGAGACTGATGCTGGTTAGAATCTTTCCTGGTAAGCCACAACCTCGTGGTGTTACACAGATTGGTAAAAATGGGTTAGATCAGGATAGGAGAATTGGCCAAGAAAATAATGGTTCAGACAGTAATTAATTAATACAATTTATATGTGGTTATTTCAGGGGTTAAGCTAGCCAGGCGACGGGACACAGCCCGCTCCTCCTAGCAACAGATGTGAAGAAGAAAGTCTGCATAGGGTGTAGGTGCAGGAGTTAGTTAGTCTGCATGAGGGTGGGGTTACGAAGGTCTCACCATTGCTTTCAAATACCTGATGGACCCTAGTGTGGGAGACACACATACTCCTCAGGTAATAGATACTAACACACAGGGGGTCCTTATGAAGTAAGGGGGAAATCATGATGTAAAATTTTTGGTTATGAAAACATTTGTTTTTGATGACCTAGGAGAAGTAATATTTTCTACATGTTGATTTTCGAGATTGTCTCTTCCACTTAATTTACAATTTAGTATGCTGACCTGCTAATTATTTTAAAGAATTATCTATAATTGTAGCTCACTCAATTCTTTCTAGTCCCAGTTTCCATTGTCTTCCCACATAGTATTCTTATAATACAACACGTTATTATCATGTTCTTCAGCAAAAGCAAACTGTTATCTCTTTTATACAGTCTATTGAAGAGAATGTTTTTAACTGTTCAGGAAAGGTTATTCTTGTAAATACCTGAGTTATTTTTCTAATATCCTTGTGTATACATGTTTAATAATTTTAATGATTACCTCATGCATCCAGATTTCCATCTGAGAGCCTATTTCAGGTGTCTCTACTCAAGGTACCTGGAGAAGTGGAAGCAGTTTTTCCCATGAGTGGAAAAGTTGACTAGCTACTCTTGCATGTGTTTCTAATTTTTTATTTTAGTTTTGTGTGTATATGTAGGTACTTATTTATGCATGTGTATCTACACATGTATGAATGTGCATGTACGTTTGTGTTCATGTGTTGGCCAGAGGTTGATGTCAGGGGTCTTCCTCAGTTGCTTAGTATCTTATTATTATTTTTCATTTTGGTTTATTCATGTGTGATTTTAATTTGTTAATGTGTGTGTTGTCTGCATGTCTGGCGTGTGTGTATCTGGTGTGTGTTTGTGTAGGTGTGCATGGTGTGTGTATGTAAATACACATGTTACAGCATATATGTGGAGGTCAGAGAAAGCCTTTGTGAAGTTGTTTTTCTCCATTCATCTTTATGTGGAATATAGGAACTGAACTTACATTATGAAGCTTTCACATGAGTTCCTTTGCCCACTGAGGCATTTGTATAATCCCACTACCTTATTTCTGGGAATAGGGTCTTTCCCTTAGCCTGGAGCTTGCTGATTCAGCCATTCTTAGTAGTCGGCTTTCTCCAAAGACCCTTCTGTCTTTCTGTCTCCCCAGCATGAAGGATTACAAGTGCACACTGCTGCTCCTGGATTCTACAGGTGTACTAGGGTCCAACTACAGGTCCTTGGGCTTGCATGGCAAGTGTTTTCCTGACTGAGCCTTCTTTCTAGCTCTTATATACGAGTTTTAAATCTCCACAAATTTTATTGTTTTTGAAGTTGAAAATAAAGAACCAGATTACACCCTGATAGATATAAAGAACATTTTACACACACACATTTATGTTATCTTTTTGCTATTTATTTTTATGTACATGAGTCTGTGCACTACATGTGTGCCTCGTGCCTATGGAGGCCAGAAGAAGGCTTCAGATCTCCTGAAACTGGAGTTAACAGATAGTTGGGAGCTGTCTGGTGGGTGATGAGAACTGAACCCGGCTCTTCTGCAAGAGCAACAAGAGCTATTACCCACGGAACCATCCCTTCAGCCTTGAGTTTTCAGAACCTCAATGTGATAATATCAATTCCATGATTCCCGAAAGCCCTATTTAACTGATCTGGTCATTGCTGTCCTTCCAGTCTTTCCCCAGTGCTGAAGACTCTGCTTGGAGTGGATTTAAAGCCTGTTAAATATCCCTTCCCAGAGTGTTTGCATTCCTCAATAGCAGCCGTTTGTTCTCACTTTTCTCCCGGGGGTGTGAATCCAGTCCATACATTCATCTGTTAAATCTGGTTCCAGATCAATGTCGTGAGTTATGTCTAATCATGGAAGCTAGTGAACCATATATCCTTCTGCTTACTGCCCTTTCCTTCAAGTCTCCAGCACCTGACCTCGGCGGTCATGGCCCTAAAATCATCTTTGATGACACTCTCAGCTTCCTCGTCCTCTGCACTTCTCACTTATCTTTTCTACCAGGACAGAACCCTTACCGTCACCCGATTTATAATCTATCAGTTTAGTTCAGGCTCTCATTGCCTGGCAGGGCTGCGATGTGACTGGATACGGCCTCCTCAGAGCTAGACCTTCAGTCTCTTCTGCAACCTTTTTGTGCCTAGCAGAATGCTTTCTCCTGTACAATGCTTTAATTTGCCTTCATTTTATTGCTTCATACATAAAGTTTACCTAGGATTAACATGCCAAGCCTTTCACTTAACGTTTAATATGATTTTATTTTCCTGACAAGCCTGCTATTCATGCTCTGTGTCATGCTTTAATTTGATTATTTCAGTCTCGCCTGAAGTTGATATTTCTACCGATGACACTTGAGATGTCCCTTTGGTAGCATATGAACAAACTTTAAAAAGATGAGAGAAAGCTAATTTTAGGCTGCAGTCAATAGAGAGATGCATAACTTGTCCAAGCACTGAGATTAAGATACTGAATGCCTAGCCATGAGTGGGTCACCCCCTCCTACAAGCTCAGGGATGTCATGGAAGAGGAAGAGAAAAGAAAATAAGACCTTAGAATTGGGGGAGTGTTGTGAGATGCTGATTTCTGGACAGGGCATTACTTTGGTACAGATGAACTCATAGGAGCTGAGCTTACCTGCTCAAGACCTATAGAAGCTCAAGCCAACCAAAATCCTAACAGAGATCAGGTGATCTCCAGACTTCCCTGAAGTGCTATTGGCAGTGAATAGTTATATGGATGCGACCACTGGGCAGGTTTTAGCTCAAACTACAGTGACTTTGTACCCATGTACATGCGAACAGCACTAACTGGATTTATTTAGTGGGTTACCAAATAAGAAAGGCATGAAGTTGGGAGGCAGCATGTTGGGGAGTATTGTGTACTTATAGGAAGGAAGAAATAGTTGGATATGATCATGTTTCATGTATATTTGTATGAGATTTCCCCCAAGTAAAATAAATAGAAAATCAATGAATATATAAGATAAAGTAGAAAATGCACACGTACCTCAAATTTAATATTGCTCTTATTTTTTTGTTGCTGTTACTGCTAGATTAAATTTAAGTTTTGAAAGTTTTTGTTTTGCTTTTGACAGGATCAGCCTAATATTGCCCAGACTAACTTCAGTCTTGTTATACTCCTTCCTTAGCCTTTGAGTTTGAGGTTTACAGACATTCATCTGCATTCTTAGCCTTTAAAGTTTTCTATCAGAAGGGTTAGTTTAAATAAAGCAATACATACATAATATAGAGATATTGTCCCAAAATATTTCCTGAAACATTCTAGAAAAGACTCTAGAATTCCTTTTAGGTCTAATTTAATTTCACAATTCTTTGTGAAGACTCCAGTGTGCTGGAAGCAAAGACCATAAACGTTGGTGATACATGAGCATAAAGTTCTGACGGTGGACACTGTGTGTCAGTTACCCCTATGTGGGCTTCTGTTTCCAGTGGTGAAGGGAAAACAAAGGCCTTAATCAGTCTGAAGGGAGCCACCTGGGAGAGCACTCAGCTTGTGTCCAGCTGAAATCTTCCTGGAAGCCGAAGGACTGAAGTAGGACACGATTGTGGCTGAGGAACACCACAGCAGGGTCCCTACCATGATTCTCTCCTTTGCTGGTATCACCACTTTGTCCCTATCTGTTGTTCTGTGTCTCCCAATGGAGCCTAGGGACCAGGAGCCAGTTTAAAGTGAGCAGGGAGTGAGACACCAGAAGCAAGAATTAACATGCCAAGTGCCAGAGGCAGGAGTGACTTGTCTGAAGCTGTATTTACACTTGGGAAACCAGTTCTAGAGCACCTTTGAGGAGAAAGCCCAAAGGAGCAATTAGTTCTTTTCATCTACCTCCCACTCCAGAAGCTAGGGCTGTTCTCATGGCCAAACAGACACACAGCATTTATTCCATTTTTTTCTCCCTCTGGATCTTAACTTTTGAGTTTCCCATGAATGCGTTGTGGCGTGTCCCTCCACTTCTCAGGGTGTCACTTTCAAGGAACTTTTCTCTCCTCTTCGAATTAGATCATAATGGTCAGACCAGTTTTCACAAAGGTCTTATAAAATCACTCCACTAGCGGTTTGTAGTCTTTCTCAAACATGAGGCAATCCAAAGGAGATCAAGGTGTATGTACTGGTGAAAATGGAGCTGGGTTGGGTGTCAGTTCTGCCCTGGGCAAGTTGGGTGTGTGTAACCTGATGCCTTCACATATAAAGTGAAAAACTGGACTGTCCCTCCTTCTCCTTACGCAAATAAATGCGAAGGACGCGTTTATCATATGTTTCACTGCAGCTCTCCCTCTTTGAACCCCTGGGACCCACTGCTGGATGGCCCGACTGCAAGCACTTCCGGTAGCAGGAATGTCCTGTTTAATAATAGTGACTAGGTTTAATCTAATTGTGAACAATACTCTTGGCACTCACAAATAAAGTAATCGTTTTTCTCAGCTCCTGGTTTGGGTAAGAAGTAGTCATTGGTTTGATGAGCTGGGGCAAAAGATGGATGACGAATGGATGATGGGCTGCTTTTTGCCCAAGTAGGGATATTAGATTTCAGTTCCTGAAAGACAGTACTCACTTGTCTTTGTGAAGAATCTAAACACAACATTTGGGCATTTAAGCTGAGGTCTGAAGGGAGCTAGCAGGTTATTCTTCTCCTCATGAAGGTTTTATATAAAATCTCATGCCAAATGCCTGTGGCATTGCTGGTGCCTCACAGCCTCAGTCCTGCTGCTCTGGCTCCTGACGGTGCTGACATGGTTTACAAGTGTGTGGTGTTTCCTCCCGAGAAGTAAAAGGAACTCTTACATATTGCTAATTGTGGAGTGGGGCAAGTTTGCCGCTTATGTTTTCATAGAGGAAGCTTAGCTTTAACTTAAGGATGCTTTGGGTGTTCATTCTCTGTGTGCATGTGACAAGTTCCATTATACTATGGAATTGTTTCCTATGTTTTCATGTAGATAGGAGACACTTGGAAAGAATCTCTTTCCAGAAACATGGAATTAACAAAAAATCCAAAAGCGATCTCTCATAGAGCACTTTATTAAGGTGTTTCTATGATGATGCCCAGGTCACAGAAGAGGTTCACACCAATAATACAGAAAGCACAAAAGGAAACTCTTTTTCTGATTTTAAAAAATCATGTCCTCAATTTTCTAAAATAAGTTTTAAGGTAAAGCATATCGAGAGCAAGAAGAATGAATATGGAAACCTTACAATTCCTTGCTTCCAAATATGCCCTAAATATATAGTGATCAAAACAACATGGCAGTGGCTTAAAACCACATATGTGGATAAGTAGTATAGAAAAGAGAGTTCAGACATAAACCCATGCATTTATAGGTAATATTATTAATGAGGATGTCAAGAATACATGGGGTGGTTTGATGTGGGATGCCCTTCTGTATGCTGTGAATATGTCTTATTACCATTGGTGAATAAAAAAGTTGATTTGGCCAAATCCCAGGCAGAAAATAGCTAGGTGAGAAATCCAAGCAAAGAGATTGGGGGTGGGGAGGAAGAAGATGGAGTCGGGAAGATGCCAGCAGATGCAGGAGACGCAAGAGGTGAGGTAACAAGCCACGAGTCTCGTGGTAAAGTATAGAACGATAGAAATGGGTTAATTAAGTTGTAAGAGCTAGTTAATAATAAGTTTGAGATAATAGGCCAAACAGCTTGTAATTAATATTAAGCCTCAGAGTAGTTATTTTAAAAGTGGTTGCAGTACCAGGTGTGATGAGAAACCTCTAGCTACACTGATTTTGAAAGAAAAGGACCCTCAAAGAGAGTCACATTATTAGGAGATATGGCCTTATTGGAGGATGTGTGTCACTGTAGGGTGGGTTTTGAGGTCTCTTTTGCTCAAGATTACCTCAGTGTGATTTCAGTTGACATCTGTTGCCTACAAGACATAGGACTCTCAGCTCCAGCACCATGTCTGCCATGCTTCCTACCATGACTCGGAAATTGTAAGCGAGCCACCCTCAATGAAATGTGTTCTTTATAAGAAAGCATTTGCCATGGTCATGGTGTCTCTTCACAGCAATAAAAACCCTAACTAAAACAATACACAAGGATTTTGTATCGAGAAAACTGGATGCTCATATGAAGAAAAATGAAAGTAAGCTCCATCTCATACCATATATAAAAATTATACAAAACCCATCAAAGACTTAAATTTGATGCTAGAAATATGTATGACCATAAAAGCAGAGGAACAAAACCAAAATAGATCAGTGGGTTTTATTAGACTACAAAGCTTCTGTACACAATGAAACAGTCTACAGAGAAAAGACATATTATGGAATATTTGTACACAATGTGAAGATGTCTTGCTAGGATTGGTGTATTGAAGAGCTGAATGGCCAATAGCTAGGCAGGAGATGATAGGCAGGGTTTTCAGATAGAGGGGGGAGGAGGAGGAGGATTCTAGGTGCTTGGATTACACCAGCGAGATGCTGGAGAGGTTGGACATATGGTACAGAACAGAGGTAATCAAGACATGTGGCAGATTAATAGAGACAGGCTAACTTAAGTTGAGACAAGCCTAAGCTAAAGACCAAACTTTCATAATTAATAAGTATCCGTGTCATTATTTGGAGCTGCCGGCAGAAAAGAAAGTCTGACTACAAAGACACAGCAACCAGTTTTCGAATGTTCAAGCTTTGTTTAAAATACACAAACTTTCAACCCAGTTTTAGCCCTGACCTACCTAATGAAAGGAGAGAACTCACTACCACAAGTAGTCCTCTGGCCTCTGTACGTTCACATATTCACACTTGTACAACACACAGCAATAAATAAGTAAAGTAATAAAATATTTCTTCAGCTTCTTTCTCTTGAATTTATTCTTAATAACTTTAAATGTCTCTTTTTCTTTATTTCAAAGAATAATCAAATTGAAAAATTGGAATATAAGTGCCAAGGTATGGCCTTTCCAGCTCCATCTTTTCTGTATAAATGCATGTGCATGTATAGTCACTATTGCATAATAGAAGTTGAATTGCATTTATAGCATCACACATTATATGTATCTGTAATGTATAAAGACATGTATTTTGTAATCTAATTTTATTGCTTGGAAATAGATCAACATTTTTATGATAAAAATGTCATTTTAGAGCATTATTTATATTTGTTATATTGAAAAAAATACTATTCATTAAGAAAAATCTTCAATTCAACAGCCTGAGAATAAGGACTTCAGAAATGTGCAAAGAACCTGAGTAGATCTCAAAAGAAGCCATCTATATGGTCAATATACTAAATGTTCAATATAACTGACCATGGGGAAGTCAAAATTAAAATGATGTTTCGTTCGATCTGGTAGAATGGCTGCCATAAAAGGATGAGTTAGAAAAGTGCTAATGAAGATAAAGAGAAAAGTTCTTTCAAATAATGTCCCACTGAAAAGTACAGCCATTATGAAAAACTTAATATTTCCTCAAACAACTACACCAACAACAACAACAAAAAAAATAGAGCCACCATGTCCTCCAACAATCCCAACCACTCCTGTTCAAAGGACTGGAATCAGTGTGTTAGAGATGCCTACAACTCTGTGTTTATTACAACACTATTCACAATACAATGAGGAATCTACTGAGCTGTAATAACATATGAGTACATAATGACAGCTCAGTCTATACAGAATTAAATACCACGTAGTTTGAAGGAAAAAAGAGGAAAGTTGTACTACTTGTAACAATCAGAATAAACAAGAGGATAGTGTGTTAAGGAAAACAAGACAGGCACAGAAAGACAGACATGGAATACTGACATTGATAAGTGGAACTTAAATACGTTGATTCATAGCTTGGCAGTGGTGGCACATGCCTTTAATCCCAGCACCTGGGAGGCAAAGGCAGGTGGATCTCTGAGTTCAAGGCCAGCCTGCTCTATAGAGTAAGTTCCAGGACAGCCAGAGTTGTTACACAGAGAAACCCTGTCTCAAAAAACAAAAACAAATGAACCAATAAACAAACAAGTTGATTCATCAAAGTAGTGACTAAAACAGTATTTGCATATTTGAAGTCTGTGTTGAGGATATGTATGCTTGTCAATGGGCCTGAAATTCCAGTTAGAAATTAATTTATAAGATCCACCATGCAGCCGGGTGACTATAGTCAATGCTGACATATTTTATTAGTGAAATTTGGGACAAGAGTTTAAATGTTCTCATCATAAAAGATGGTAAGACTGTGAGACAATGCATTTGTTAACTGTTTCAGTGTGGCCATTTCACAATATATTCATATTTCAAAACATCACCATGGGTATGTATGGGAGATGCATGCAACTGCCTACCAATTAAAAATATATTAGAAAAATATTGGAAGAAGAAATCTTTTTTTTTAATTTATTTATTTATTTATTAAAGATTTCTGTCTCTTCCCCACCGCCGCCTCCCCTTTCCCTCCCCCACCCCCAATCAAGTCCCCCTCCCTCCCCAGCCCAAAAAGCAATCAGGGTTCTCTGCCCTGTGGGAAGTCCAAGGACCACCCACCTCCATCCAGGTCTAGTAAGGTGAGCATCCACGAAACTGCCTAGGCTCCCACGAAACCAATAGGTCCAGTAGAATCAAAAACCCGTTGCCATTGTTCTTGAGGTCTCAGTAGTCCTCCTTGTCCGCTATGTTCAGCGAGACCAGTTTTGACCCAGGCTTTTTCAGACCCAGAAGAAATCTTAACCCTTGTTCAGCTTCATCATTTTCCTCTTTTCAAACTGCTCAGTGCAAGAAGAAGTTTATTTGTTCCTCATAGAGCAGCAATGACACTCGATGGATGAGCCTTGTAGGGCAGCCACTGAGACTGAAAGTCTGACCCATTAGCTCATGCACTCCTCTCAACCCATCCACAGGAGATTGATTTTTATTTTACAGACAAGGATCCTGGAACATGGAGTTTGAGTGTTCAGCCCAAAGTCGTACACAAAGTAAGCACCAATGCCCTTCCTCCACAGTGAATATAACATTTTCTCTACTGTGTAGGAGGCAGGAAATTGATCTAATATTGGAGATTGTGCTACCTTTTGTTAAATTATTTAGGTTAACAATTGTGTTTACATTTAACAAAAAGGAGTCTTTACTTTTATCCACTCCTTTTATGAGATCAAATCACAAATACACACCTATACACACTCCCTATGCACACACACACACACACACCTATACACAATCCTCTACACACACAAACACCTATACACACATCCCTATACACACACATCCCTACAAACATACACACACACAAACAGTGCTGTGAAATAGCAGAAGAATTTCTGGATCACAGCAATAGCTTCATCTCTTTGTAACATGTATATCTGTGAGTTGGGAGTTACAAAGCAAATCGTTGGGAGATAAGAATGTTGCTTTGGTTTAGAAACTGGGATTTTGACTTTTGATTTACTTGTTAATGCCAATATGGATGAAATACTAAATTTTTTATAATGCGTATCCTTAAGTGTGTTTTTTGTACCCTTTAGAAATGCATCCTGTGGAGAGCCAAGATGGCAGATTAGAAGCAAGTAGTCTTTATGAGCTTCTCAGTGGCTCAGAATTGAACTAACCAGAAAACAGCTTCTCACTGTTTGACTAAGAGAATGCACTTAGAGAGACTCTTTATACTGAAATAAAGGGCAAGAGAGAGAAAAAACACCTCAGCCCAGAACCCTTAGCAGTTCTTGCTGTGCAAAGAGGAGAAAAATGGAAAAGCAAAGGGGAGAGAGAGAGCAGATAGGCACAGAGTCAGGGAAGAGCAGAGAGGCAGGCTGGACTCAGCTGATCCGGATGCTAAACATTCTGCTGCCGCTTAAGAAGCGATTTGCATTTCACAGTGTAAAGGGGAGCCACGTGGGGATGCTGCCCATGCTTGTTGCTGTGAGATTCCAAGTCCCTATCGTGTCCTCTTGCCACGCACAAGTATTTTTCTCTACCCCCACTGGCACCAGTTTAGTGACCCAATGTGGCCTAATGATACTGAGGAAAACTTGAAAAATAAGTATGGAATGATTTGGGTCAGAGGTATTGAACATGGTAGACACTTTTTGTTCAAGACTGCTGAAGGCAGCCAGCTGACAATGTCAGACTAAGCATGACCTGACTCAATGCAGAGACTAAGCTTAAGAAACCATGGTCAAGGGCACTGAAAAGGAAGGACCCTGCTGTGCTCCTTCACTGGGACAGTTTGTTACCCTGTACTCTGTGTGGCCTTCACAGGATGCATGGAACCCACATGTTCAGTAGAACTTGATATTAGCTAGGTTCTCCAATGTTAGTCAAACTAATCTGTCTACAGTAAACTATTGAGTTGTCAACTTCCTTAATTTTGAGGAACCTTCCTGATAGATGGAATATTTCACCTCTCTTTGGAATAACATGTGTCTTGGTGAGCATCCTTCCAAGGTGGAATATTTGCTTTTCTAGGAAATTGCTACACAGCAGGGCCAAAGATGAGGTAGAACATCATAGTGGGTAGCACATGGGAGGAGAAATGTGCTTACTTTGTGGTACCAGGAAGAAGAAACAGACAGGGAGGGTGGTGAAGGGAAGTCGGGAGGGAGAGGACAGAAGAAGGGAGAGGAAAGGTCTAGGTATAAGACACAAACTTAATGATATGTTGATATGTCCCAATGACTACTGCCTCTACCTAGACCCTAATCCTAATAGCCTTTCAGCTAGAGCCTCAGTAGTGGATGGATCCATTGATGAATTTAATGCTTTCATAATCCATTTATTTATTTATTTATTTATTTATTTATTTATTTATTTATTTATTTATTTTTGGTTTTTCGAGACAGGGTTTCTCTGTAGCTTTGGTGCCCGTCCGGGAAATAGCTCTTGTAGACCAGGCTGGCCTTGAACTCCCAGAGATCCGCCTGCCTCTGCCTCCTGCCTCCCGAGTGCTGGGATTAAAGGCCTGCGCCACCACCGCCCACCATATTCCAATTACTGATCACTTATTTTAATCATAACATTAGAATAAGCAGTATTATCCAATTTTTATAACTGAAAGGGCAGAGGTTAAGTAGCCTTCTCGTTCATCAGTAAGTGGTGGTGCTACACTCACGTGCCTCATAGTAAATAAGAAGTAGAGAAGAGGACACCACTGTGGGACCACGTCTCCTAAAATTCCCACATTCAAGTACAGATCCATGCAGAGCTGTCGTGGATGGGATGGGCACTTACAGAATAGGCGTGGAGAGCTGCCTAGTGCTCTCTGCGCTCTCTGACATGTGGAGACGACAAAGTGCCCACCACACACACAGAGTACCAGTACTTGAATCTTTGACTTCCCACTTTCCAAAGATGAAACAAAAAAGTGAAACAAAACAAAACTCTTTCTGTTATTTATTAACTACCTAGCCTTGATTATGAGGTTATAAGAGTGGAATGCTCAAGACAGTAGATAATAAGACATTAACATAAGGGTAGTAGGAAGAAATGACCATATTCAATTTGAGCATCTTGCAGTTCGTTTAAATTAATGGGTTATAGAGGCTTATAATTTTTTTATGTGGTGCGAAAGGGCAAATTGTCGAGTATGGTTTTACTCAAATATAATATACAGAAAATATGCTGGTAAGAAACATGTTTCACCTCTGTTCCCACCGCACTCATAGGATGCCCACACATGAGTTTTCTGAAGAAAGATTATCAATCAGAATTATCCCAACATGGATGAACTTTGCATCTCAGTTGTCAATCTCATTATTGAAAAGACTAAAATTAGAATGCTGGAGAAAAAGGCCTTAGAACCTATAAAAGCAAGATGTGAATTTTCTTTCAAAAGAATAGTTAAGAAGAATCATTTTTTATATTTATATGTATATTTTACATTTAAGATCCACCAAACCACAGTGTGCTACACTTTGCAAATATATACATTTTCTCCAATGTGCACTTAATCTCTATGGATGGGAAGGACCTGGAGCTACCTAGCAACCATTTATTTGTGCACTATTCATGAAACTGTACCAATGCAGACTACTTTTAGTAAGACTTTTGAAACAAAACATAGACGTTACTTTATTTCGTTATGTATTTTTGATGCACATTCATCACTCCATAATATGAGATTTGAAGTTCTTTCGAATGTTTCGATGTCCCAAGGCTTTTTATGAGAATGAGCTTTTTTTTTTTTTTTTGTGGTCCTTTCTTAAAATCAGAAAAAAAGCCAGTGATGGAGTGCAAACAGGATGTTATTTGCATTCTTTCTGTAAGCTCCTGGGCCTTTATTTCGCTGCGACCTGTCGAACGGCACCGTCCTCTTAGCACATTTGAGAGTGATTAGGGAACAAGACTGATGATAGCCAAGACGCCTTAGTATGTCTGATGCTTGACAGTTGCACATAGCAGCATGATGGATAGCAAAAGCAAATTACATAAGAAAATCCCTGTCCAAACTGCATCTCTTTAGAGTAAGTGCTAAGCACGCATTGCCTTTGAATTCTTAAGTACTCCCTTAGTTCAGTTCTTACACATTCAATTTCTGATTAACTGTAGAAGTCTCTATGGTGAGAAGGCTCAATTTTTTTCCTTTTTTTTTTGTTTTTGTTTTTGTTTTTGCTTTTGCTATGTAGTCCAGACTGGCCCAGAACGTACAGTCATCTTCTGGCGTCTCTCTCCCAGTGTTGGAATTACAGATGTGCACCATCACGCTCAGCTTGAGAAAGGAAATTCCACACACAAGTAGAAGCTATTTTGAGGGTATTTGATGAAAAGATCTTAACAAAATTTGACTTAAAATTGGAACATAAGGATTAAATTGTTCCTCAAAGTACAGTCGAGGACAGAATGCACAGAGAGATGCTGGGTGAAAAAATAGAGGAGACAAGCAGACTGGATGACCACTGCCTCGATGTTCTATCCTGAATGACAAGCCCAGGTTGACTGGCTGAGAGAGAGATGGAGAGACACAGATGAGATTAGAAAGGAGCATTAGTTTTGCTATGGGTGGCTGTACTGGTAGTTTTTGTTTGTTTGTTTGTGTGTGTGTGTGTTGACACAAACTAGAGACACCTGGGAAAAGGAAGTATCAGCCAAGGCATTGCCTCCATCAGATTGATCTGTTGGTATATCTGTAGGGGCATTTTTTCTTTAAAAAATTATTTTATGTGTATGGAAGTTCTGTCCGCATGTATATTTGTGTACCACTTGCATACAGTCCCTACAGAGGCCAGAAGAGGGTGTTGAAGCCTCGGGAACTTCAGTGACAGATGGCTGTGAGCTGCCATGTGGTTTCTGGGAATGAAGGAATTTATTTTAAAAATTATACCATGACACTATTTTCTTTTTTTCACATTTAAGTTTTAACAAATGACAATTTTTTATTTATAACTAAAAACATCTGAAAGTTTCATCACACCTAGGTGCCAAGATATTTCTGTTAAATACTCTTACAAGACTATATTAATCTGTCGTTCTGAAAAGTACTAATCCTTCTGCAAATCAAGTCCTATGTGGAAACAAGACTATTGACTATCAGTCTCAACAGTTCTAGCTATATTGTCACGGCGAATGCTTTTTTAACAGTATGATAAAAATCAATTCAGTCAGTTCCATAACCTTAGGTGTTGATGTTTATCTCCAGGATTTGTATCAACAGGATTAACATGCATTCTATTGTATTTACATTTTGTTGCAAATACAAGGACGCCCTGTGGAGACTATCAATTTTTTAATATTAGTTATTTGAGCGTTGCTTTCGGCATCTTGGTCATATTCACTGACTTTCCACAACTTTGCACATTCATTTACTTCCCTACCAATCTCTTTTAAAATTAAATCCTTAAAGACCAAAGCTACTGCCAAAATATTCTTGAATGAGTGTTCTTCCACTGGAGTACGATTGAGTTACCCGGGCCTATTCTTAGAGCAAACAGTCTCTCTTCCCTTTTAACAGCTAGCAATTACCAATATTGTCATAGTTAGCATTGGGTATGTGTGCCAAACTCTCCTCTTTTCACTGGGATTTGGTCTGTCTTGGGCTTGCATAGGTTTTATGGATGCTTTCATAATTGCTGGGAGTTCATATGTGCAGCTGCCCTGCTATGTCCAGACGACAATGTTTCCTTATTGTCATCCAGCATCTTTGGCTCTTACAGTCTTTCTGCTCATTTTCTATAATAATGTCCAAACCTTGGGAGTGTGTGTGTGTGTGTGTGTGTGTGTGTGTGTGTATGTTTCCTCTGGGACTGAGAATTCTGAAGTTCTCTTATTCTTTGTACTTTACTTAGTTGTAGGACTTTCTGTTAATTGCCATCTGGTGCAAAAGAAAATTCTCTGGTGAGGGTTGAGAGACATTATCTATGTGTACAAGTATAAGTCAGCAGGAATCACTTTGATTTTACGTCTATTCAGCGGAGCAATGACAGTAGTTTCTCCCTTAGGGCCTCTGTCCTTTCTAGTCATAGGTTGTTGGCTCAATAATAGTGCCAAGTATGGATCTCATCTTGAAGAGGGAGACTCAAATCTAATCAGAAAGTTGTGGGTTACTTCCGTGATGTTTGTGCCACTATTGCACCCGCTGCCATGTCTTGCCAGGCCAGTCATTATTGTAGTTCAAAGGGAACACAGCTGTAGCTCAAAAGGTAATTGATGATTTCTTTTTTCCTCTACTACAATGCATAGCACCTTCCAGCACTATGAAAGCTAGTCAGTAGGGTGACTCTTCTGGGTCAGTACCAGCTTGATTTCACCATGTTTACTACTCAAGTATGCACTGGTTTTGGCGATAGGGTCTTAGAGGGAAATCAAGAGAACTGACTATAGTCCGTAATGCTTAGGGGCCCATAGGATCTCACTATTTTAAAGGGAGAGTCCATCAACGGTTACTGTATTCCATTCATGTATGCATCTTTAAAAGACAGTGCTTAGTTGAAACGTGTTCTCATTGTTTTGAACCCACTTAGTAGCGTAAGGCACTGAGGTACTTTCATTTCTTTTGGAGTCATAGGGTTTACTTACATATTCCAGGTTGCCCTTGAATTCATTTGGTAGCTGAGAGTAGCTTTGAATGTATATTCCTCTTGCCCCAGTCATCCGTGTTCTGGGATTACAGATGTGCACTCTCAAGGCCTACCATTGTGTTTTTCTGAGATTTATCCCTCCCCAAACCATAGGACTTTTCCCTGTTTGAGTCATGAAGGGATTGATATCCTTTATTGTTTCTCCTGTTCTTAAGATGCAGTTTTGGATGACTGGCTAACGTACTAATGATATTTGGATGCTGTCCAGATGAAAAATATCCTATAGTGTGGCTTTGGTAGAGGATTTCTGATGCAACATCCGTCTATAATCACTGTCTTCAGAATACATAGTTCTGTGGGTTTTTGTTGTTTTATGATTGAATTGCTTAAACACATCCAATGTGTACAAAAATCATAAAGAAAATACTTTTTATCAACATTAATAAGAAAACTAAATTCAGGATTTCTTTTATTAATCAATTGGTTTTTAAGCGAAATAGACAAATCACCTTCACGTGTTTTAGACAGCAGAAGAGTAACTTCTTCATTATGGCATTTCAAACATGAACATTGTGTTCTCTGAGCACATTAATTTTCCCATTTCCTTCTCATTCCACGGCTTCTTTCTTCCAACTAAACCCCTTCTTCTTGGTAAGCCACTGCTTCTTAAATTACTATATGGATAGTTTTGTATATGTTCATATATATTAAGGGAACTGATTAACCTTATTTTATTTAATGAAGGAAATTTTTTTGAGACAGGGTTTCTCTATGTAACCTTGGCTCCCCTAAAACTCACTGTGTAGGCTACGCTGGTCTCAAATTCACCAAGATATGCGTGCCTCTGCCACCCAAGTGGTAGGATTAAAGATTATTGCTGCCATGCATTGTTAAAGAAGAAAATTTTACAGAAATTACCTATTTTTCTTTAAAAAATAAAAACTTCATACCCAGCAACAAATAAATGATATTGATGTGTTAACTCATTTTATCCTCAGAACTTTGAGAAAATAATGGTACTGTTTTCTTGTAAACATTACAGATGATAAGACTGATATTTTAGAAGGGCATGATGTAGGTTAGATCAGAGAAGAAATCCTGGATTTAGCTTTCTTATTAATGTTGCTATAAATATTTTCTTTGTGCTTTTTGTATATATTGGATGTGTTTGAGTATTTCAGCCACAAAACATAACAAAAATCCAAAGAACTATGTATTCTGAAGATAATTGTTATAGATGAATGCCATGTGGCAGAGGGCACAGAGTCATGGACTTGGAGGGTTGGGCTTTGTTCAAATGAACACCTCACAGAAGCCCATGTTGGCTCTGTTGTAAACAGACAAGACGGTCAGTGAGAAAAGATGGACTTGAAGTGGGGATCAGCAAGGGTAGACTTGATGCCCCAAGAACATAGTAGAAACCAAAAGGACGGTTCATAGGTATGTATGTCTTCCTCCAACTCAAGAGATTAAGAGTACTGAGCATTGCTGTGGGGAAGCATGTCACTTGCACTGCAGAGGATCATGGGTAGCTCACTCATATTTGAAGTACTGCAGGAGAGCCTGATAACTTGGAGACATGAATGCTGTTATGCACCAAAATATGAGCCAGTGAGTTGGGAATGTACATGAGTGGTAGAAACACATGCCCCTCCCATGTCCAGACTAAGAAACTGACTACGACTGAGGTTCTGCCTTGCAAGGCTTTTACTCATTGTCAAAGCAAGTCCAATTTGGAAGAATTCATGGAAGCTTGTTTCTAACTTAGCTACACTGGCATGCTGCAATTTCACCCCACAAAGGTTAAGCAATTGCTAGGGTCATACATTTAATAAGTGATGGGGCCAGGAGTTATACCAAGCTCTACCTAATACCAGACCTGGATTATAATTAACCGTGGTCCAAAGGGCTTTATTACCTTTTTAATTCCTAGGTCAAGAGAGGGCATTCAATAAATAATTCATTCAGCAAGAATTTGAGAATATTATTATTGTTGCATATTATATAAGAAAGGACATACCTCCCCCTTCCATTTCATTGTGAGATCAAATTTTGGAAAAGGGAGAAAAGGAGAAACTCAGTAGGGAAGCTTCGTGGAGAAGGAAAAGGGGATAAGGGAGCCAGCTTTGTGCACACCATGGTGTGCAGTGATGAACATCATGCCAGCCTTGCTTCCTTCCACTTCTGCTCTGGATGGAAGCTCATTTCAGAAGTTCCAAGTATTTGTACTGGGCTCCATCTGGGACTCATTCTTTGATATTGACCTATGTTCTTCTGCAGTGGCTCACTGAATATTAAGAATTCATTTATTTGTTCATTCTAAAGCTGGAAGTTATTATACTCCTCTTGGGATGCTACAGAAAAATGATACAGACTGTAGATTCTAGACAATAGAAATTTATTTCCTGCTGTTCTTAAAGTTGCTAAGCAGCGCGTTAGTAGCTTTAGTAATTGGTGAAAGTCCATATCTTAGTTCACACAGGGTACCTTCTGTGTCTTGTTTGGTGGAAGGACTAGGTATCTCTTGGAGATTTCCACTTAGATATTTATTTCCTGCTGTTTAAGATTGAAACTAGGGCCTTGTACATGTAAGGCAAGAAGCCCACAAACAAGTTAAAAGTCCCAGCCTTATGGTTCCTGTAACGGGGGTACTACAGTTATGAACTATTGGCTCCCACGACCTAATTACCTTTCCAAGACTTCTCGTAATACTTCTCGTAATACCATCATTACCTAGTTTTAGTATTTCAACACGTGAGCTTTGTGAATAGAAACAACCAGCTTATACTGGAACTTTTACTATTCCTCAAGCTTGGGATGCACACATTGTGGCCATTCTTAGGGAGGTCAGTTCTTCATTCATGCCAGTATTTTCTGTGAAAACAGGAAGCCACGGTTTCTGGAGTGATTTCTTCCTGAAGCTTTACAGCTCTGTGGGAGCCTCAGCATCCACATTATTATTCAGCAGAGTCACCAGATGAATGCATAAGAAATGGGCACTTACTCGTTCCACTTCCTTGCATTAGAAGTGAGACTATTTAAAAAATTATGACCATTATATAGTGACCTCCTTTATCTTTTAACTTACACAGCAACAATTAAACAGTTTTGAACTTTAGTTCTCAATTCTCTGAGATATGAGAGGAATGTCCCGTGCAGCAAAGCAGCAGATTATTTCTTTTATTGATGTTATTTATTGTTGCAACATGCCTCATTAAATAACCTCATATCTCTGGAGGAGAGGATCTGGGGGAGAGAGGAGGTGGAAGGGAGAGGATTGGAGGGAGGGTAAACTACAGTTGGAATGTAATGTTTGAGAGAATGATGGTGATGATAACGACCCTGTTTCTTTACTAACACAACTTAATATGATTTTGTCTGGCTAAAAGTTTTTAGCAGCATTTGCCACTTGTTTTCTGTTTGAAGAATGGACTTGGTATTTTCAATGATATTATTGTCTTACTATCATAAAGATAGTAAATTTTAGGAAGAAAGTTACTTCAATACATTAATAAAATCATCTCCATAAGAGTTATGTGGCAAATATACTCACATGCCCCTTATCATTCACTCAACAGTTCAGATATACTATTTTCTGCCACTAGTCAGTTGGAAATCTAATGGCACATTAGTTCACCATGGATATTTTCAGCCAGGGATGCGCAGTGAACTAAGATTTGGGAGGTGTATCGTGTGTCACAGAGCTGTGCTAACTATGGTCCTCAGTTGTCTTAACAATACATGGAAAGCACTGATGTTTTCTTCATGTTTTGATATTTTCTAAGTCTCACATTATCTCTTTCATTTGAAAGAAGAGAAGCAAAAACACATAAAGAATTAGCTGACATTTCCATTTATAATGGGTTTTCACACATCATCTTTCCCTTGCATCACTAGCTGCTGCAATGACTAAACCTGTCCCTTACAGTCACAGGAATGAATTCCTTAAGTACCACATGTTTCTTGGAGATGACTGAAAGGACTAGTATCTACAGAAGACACCCCAAGACTAAGTTCTCAGCACAAAGGAGATTTATTTGTCCAATAGGCAGGCAACAACAGAAAGACAGTAGGCAATGAGAGGGACAAAGAACAGCCTTTGGCTAGAGAGGAGACAGACACAGCCTCTAGGCAAATGGCAGTTTATAAAGGTAAAAGGGAAAACCCTATGTTAAAATGAGTTATTTGATTTTATTTTTTATTTTTATTTTTTTTTTTTTGTTTTCAAAGACAAAATTTCTCTATGTAGCCTGCTGTGTGGAACTCTCTCTGTAGACCAAACTGGCCTCAAACTCAAAGCAATCTGCCTCCCAAATGGTGGAATCAAAGGTTTGTGCCACCACTACATGGCTTGAGTTGGTTAATTTTGATTGGATACATAAATTAAGGTAGCCATAAGATGGATTTTGATTGCTAGACATTAATACCTTGATATCTGGACTTTGGTAGTCAGTCTCAAGGGAAGGAAGTGGCCGTAAATGGGAATAGACGTTGGTGGCTAGCTTTAGGAGTGTACCTTTATAATAGTTTTTAGCAAAGCAGAGGGAATGGGTGAAGGACAAGGTCTGGGAGAGCCATGTTTGCCCTGCATAGACCTATTAGAGCCCCTTTAACAATAGTATAGCTATTTCCAACATATGTTACTAAAGCAACCATTGATCAAGGACATGAATGATTATTTATAGTTTTTCCTTGTATGGCTTCAGTTAATTTGAAAAGTTTTATTTGTAATAACATCCTAAATAGAAAGATAAGAAAGGCTGTCATGACTATCAGCATCATAGGCCTGTATTTCAATAAATTAGTCTGAAGTAACACTGCTTCTGTGCTTTCCAAAAGACATACAAGGAATTGTGTAAATGATGTAGCTCAGTCTTTTAATAGTCATTTTGTCAAGATCTACCAAAACTAAAGGCTACTAGAGAAGAAAGGTAATTATCAATATCACACACATGCCTGAAGCACACAGAGGCCTGAAGAGGACATTGGCTTTCCTGGAACTGGAATTTTTTTTTTTGAGAAAATACACTCAAGCATAGTATATGGAGCTCAAAATATTACTTTACCTTTTCTGTTTGCAAGGTCATAGGTCATATTGGGATGTTATAAGTAGTCTAAGGTTGCAAAATCCTAAGTAGTGTGGAAACAATAAGTCATAAGGAAAATGAAATTCAGTACAGTGAAGGGCTAAAAAGAAAACAAACATTTAATTAGTACCTGCAGAGAACATGAAAGACATTTCTCTGATTCATCCTCAGTAACTCTTGTAGTGGCAGATAGATTTTAATGTTTCTATGTGCCACGGAAGTTGTGCTATGATGCCTGGCAATTAGCATAAGCTTGAAACCTAATAGCTGGAAAAACATGTTCCAGGACATTGCAGATCAAATCATATTTCTATAAAAGAAGTCTGCTGGGTGTTCCACTGATGGAACATCAAACATAAAAGGATAGTTTAATGGATTTCAATCATTATCTAAGCACAGTCTCCTTCAGTCAAATTTATGTGCATTGTTAATTCTCTGCTGCAAACCCAGAAGGGGGAAGTAGGGCAGAAGCAACACATGGGTTGTTTTCTGTTTTAGAGTTTCGAATGGCAATGTTTGATTTTTGAGAATCACTAAAAAAGAGTGGGTGCTTAGAGCAGCTCTTCTAGGGGAACTGTGTGCTTTTACGAGAGGTAGACAACAGTAGAAGAGCTCCGACGGCAGTGAGTGCTTTGTCAATCTACCGAACTCCTTGCTTTGACGGCCCCTTAAAGTCAGCAGGAGAGCCGAAGTAATGACTGGGTAGTGGTTAAGAGTACCTGTTGTTCTCGCTGAGCACCTTGGTTTGGTTTCCAGAACCTACATGGTGATTCAACCACTCATAACTCCAGTCCAAGGAATTCCAGATCCCTTTTGACTTTTGAGGGTACCAGGCATGCATGTGGTGTGTACATACATACATACATACATACAGGTAAAAAAATAAGATAAAATAAAAAGAATAAAAGCCAGTTGAATTCGTGGGATTCTTATATATACATGCACACACACACGTATGTGTGTGTGTGTGTGTGTGTGTGTGTGTGTGTGGTGCTAGAGTATGTTTTTGTCTGTATTTTAAATCAGCCATTATATCTTAAATTTTAAATTATGCTGATGGACCAGCTGTTTCCTAATGTATTTAAAGCAAATCAATCTTGGAAAATATTGAAGAAATGATACATGGACTTTTAAAGAATATTCATTATGGTAGATGATTACAAAGATTAAGTAAGGGGTCTATGTTATCATCAGCAGCATTATGATACACCAGACTATCAATCACACAGAATAGCTAGAAGGAAATTATTTCTTTATATCACTAGCAGAATCTAAACTTAGAAGTAGCCTTTGGGGATAGTCAGAAACTTGATAAAGGATACTATAAAACTTGTCATGACGGTATCATAGAAAGACTCGAGGAAACAGATGTACCTTGAAAAATAAAACCGATGTTTTAAAAGAAGTCAGTTCTGTTTAGGTGTGTTCCGTCTACATTATACCATCAATACTGAAGAAAAACCCCTCAATTTCTTGCGAATGTTGTAAAGAACCTGGCGAAACATTTTAAATTTCACTTCGAAGAATTTATATTGTACAAGAGCAGCAGAAAGGAAACTAAAAACGCCAGAATACTAAGAAGTAGCATTGCCTTAGCTGACGGGAAGAAGTGCTATAGAATGGGTTCAATGGCAACCACGTGATGCTGAGGCAGAGTATCTAGTAGCCTCAGGCCCACCTGTGTTTAGGGATTTAAAATACAGGAAAACATTGGCTTTTGGGTCAACTGTTTAAAATAGCATGTTTAACACATCCATAAAACAATAGCTAAAGTGCAGCCATTTGAGAGAAAATGACATTCCTTTCATGTTCTTTAATTTTACTTATTTTTATGTAAAATTTTGTACAATGCACATTTTTGTATACGCATAAATACTTCTCTAATTTTTGAAGGTAGATTATCATTACAGTACTTCCTTTCCAAAGCTCCCGCCAATCCCACTCATACACCCCGCCTTGCTGTCTCACAAATTTGTGGTGTCTAGTCCTTCATTGTTCTGCGTATTTATAAATGCACAATACAACTTGCACAGCCCTTATAATGTTACTGGTATGTATGTAATCTTAAGAGGACTGATCTCTTAGTACTGGATAACCAGTTGGGGACGCTGTTCCCTGGCAAAGACTATTTCTTCCGCTCTCAGCATTTCTTAATTGCCTGTAGTTTTTTATCTAGGGCTGAGGCTTCATCTCCCTTCCATGACTTGGGTACAAAGTGGCTCCTACACTTATGAAAGAAGGAGTATGGGATTAGTTTGAATGGGGAAATAGGATAACAGTATGTTCTGATTCTGTTACACCGTGTTCCTTTCCTATGGGAACAACAAAGATGTGTTAAGTAGAAGGTAGGGTCCTCATAACTCTTCCCCCTGTGCAAGAAAAACCTGTATAATTGCTGAGACAGAGTTAAAGCAATAGGAACCAGGACTTGAAGCACAGACACAAAGAGGTACACGTATAGGTGATGCTGTAATTAAAAATATCTGGTGATAGTTAACTACCTTTAATGACCATCTAGATGCATTGCCCTCCAGGGTTCCTATAGGGGTTGTTTTCACTCCAGTCCACTAGAATTTGTCTTTTTATAGTTTGAAGTTATCCACGGCAGCATACATACAGTATATATACACAATCCATTAACATTCTGGGTCAGATGACTTGGCTCTTGAAGTTACTTCAAAATCTCTATTAACCCAAGATTCATGTTTAATACTTACTTTCCTTCACTGAGATACTCTATTAACACTGCCTCTTATTCACTTTTGTGTGTTTTAATTCTGTATATGTGCATGTGTAATGGTTCACTTATGAAGGACAACCTGCAGGAGTCAATTTTCTCTTTCTACCATGTGGGTTATGTGGCTCAGGCTCAGGTCTTCAGGCTTGGTGCACACACCCTTACCCAGTGAACCACCTCACCAGAACTGTACTTCTCCAATTTTCTGTGGGCTACCAACCTTTTGAACACATTACTTGTATTACAGCTGATGGGGGAGATGCTCTCAGAGAACCTCAGAGATAATGGCATCATAGGTATGTTACCAGTCAGCTGGCTGAGTGATCTTTTGCTCTACCTGGATAGACATAATGGGTGGTTTAGAAACACTGCAAATACTGGTTTCCAGTCTTTCATTTTTCCTATTGTTGACAGCAATGAGTGGTAGCATTCATTAGGCAGGAAGAAATCACAGCAAGCTGCACCTGTTATACTACAATCCCTGTTCAAGTCTTAGGCACCTGAATCAGTACTAGATTTGTAGTCCCTGTGAGGGCCTCAGCTTCTCGGGATCTTTGCACCCATAGGATCCACTCAATCTGGATCTCCATATAAGCTAGCGGTACTTGTCAAGGCACTTTGGTCCTCGTTGACGGCAGTTGTTACAATTCTCATCCCTGGATCTGAAATTCTTGGGTCCAAACAATTGATTAGAAAATCCTCTAGTAAGTGATGGTAGAAAGAGACTTTTCTCACTGGATTTTGAGTATGGTTTGCAGAGAAGAACAAAAGCTTTGCTAGGTGGTAAAGACTTGGATTGGGGTTGTAGAGTATGCTAAAGAATGTTGGGCAAAAATAAGCTATAGATTTTCTCAGTTGTTTGACAGGACATGTTTCAACACAATTTAAGCTTATCGGCCTTCAAATATCTTTTAAATGGTAGAGCTATATATAAATGAACCCGTTTATCTTGGATGACTGAGTAGGGAAGTATTGCATGCCATTTCTGTCACCATGCATATTTAATTCAGCTGGACTGACATGTGCATCTTTTCATGATGGGATTAACATTTAGATCCTCTGTCAGTATTGTGATGGTTTTGGATCTCAGAGCTCTTAGACGTCTCCAGTTTTGTGGGATAGGTAGACTTTATGCTGCATTCACAAGAAAACAAGTAGTAGATCTGGTTTTCTCTAGATTATCATCTACAAGTTAATGTAAAGTGCTGGAGAAAAGATTGAAAGTGTGTGTGTGTGTGTGTGTGTGTGTGTGCTGTGTGTGTATGTTTGTGTGTGTGTTGTCTTTCTGTGAGTTCCTGTATGTAGGGATAATTTTGGTTGTCGCATGTGGCCACTTGCTTTGTTGGGCTTCACACACTTTCTTACAGAATTTTTTTTATTAAGTTTTTAATTTTTTTTCTCAGTTTTCCCTAATGCATTAGCTATATTTTCCTGTGTGTCAACATGCTTTCTTTCTTGAGCATGGTTGACAGGACTATCTCTTTTCTAGTTCTCCCCAATGCCTGAAGAGAAAATATTTTGGTTATTATTTATGTGAGGAATTAGTCATATAATTTATAAAATTAAAGGAAGTTTAACATTTTTTGCTTGTGGGCTTTGATCACACTAAAATGTTGGCTAATACCAGTGCTCTGCTTTGAAGCCTGTTTGAGTATATGTATTTAGCTTTACATTGAAGTTTATTTTTTTTTCATCAACCTAATGTGAGCCAATGATGGATGGAGTGGTAGAATTTACAAATAAGGAGCATTCTGGCAGTTTTGATTTTAATCCAGCTGGCGTTTTGTTCACGTATATTGTGAGGCTGCGTGAGTGTATGTATGCTATCTGATGTGTATTGTGAGGCTGCGTGAGTGTATGTGTGTTACCTGCATGTAGGCACCCTCAGAGATCAGAGTGCGTTGTGTTCTCTAGAACAGTAACTGTAACAGGAGTTACAGTCAGTCGTGAGCCACTGAGGTGGGTGCTTGGAACTGAACCCTGGTCCTCTGCAAGAGCAATAAGCACTCTAAAACATCAAGCCACCTCTTAAGCCCCTGTTGTTATTTTAACCCTCTTCCTGTCCACACATGGGAGTTGTTAACTAACAATTTGTCACAGGACAAAAATTATTCATTGCAAGAACTGTAAATACAGCTCAATGGTGAAGTACTTTTCTGCACAGGGGAAGTCTTGAGTTTGATGTTAACCAGTTTCTTAGAATGATTGTGAGAATAATGGTTAGAGTGTTTTTCCATATTTTCTCACAATGTGCTAATTTATAAACCAAAGCTTTTTAACAGACCCTGTAGATGGAAGTTTCTGTTCTGCCCAAACCTGCAGCTGTTCAGTCCCAAAGGAAGACACAGAGAAATATATTAATCATAAACTGTTTGGCCTATTAGCTCAGGCTTCTTATTAACTAACTCTTACAACTTAAACTAACCAATAATTATTGTTTCTATTTAGCCATGTAGCATTCTCATCTTGCTTCCTCTGTGTCTGGTGGGTGACTGCATCTCTCTGCCCTTTCTCTTCCCAGAATTCTCCTACTCCGGATGTGCTGCCTATACTTCCTGCCTGGCTACTGACCCATCAGCGTTTTATTAAACCATTATGAATGACAAGCCTTTATAGTGTACAAAACTACACTATACCCTACAACAAGACCCAATTAAAATATAAGTAAAGAAGTAAGCAGTATATTTTAATTATATTTTACCTCAAAAGTAAAATAGCTCTTTATAAAATAAAAGCTTACTGGCTAATATTCAATGTACAAACTGATGTGTTTTATTAATACTTCATCATCCAAATATGTCTATACTTTGACTATATGTATGACTCCTATTTCTCTCTCCATCTATACCCACTGTGTGGTTTTAATAAAAATAGCCTCCATAGGCTCATAGGGAGTGGCACAGTTAGGAGGTGTGACCTTGTTGAAGCAGATGTGGGTTTGTTAGAGAAAGTGTGTCACTGGGAGTGGATTTTGAGGCTTCAGATGATCAAGCCAGGCCTGATGTGGCCTAACTTTTCCAGTACTAATACAGCCACATCTTGGTTTTGTTGTTATCATCTGGTTTTTCTAGTTACATTTCCTTGGAGTGCCCTTTTCCATCCAAGGTGATTTCTGTCCTTATTTTTCTTTGTTTCATGTGTGTAGCAAATCCATGGGTCCCATTTCTTAGCCGAACCTGCCAGTCTGTGACATTTGATTGGGGTATTGAGGCCATTTAAACATTTGTATTTATAGTTAACTATTAATTCCCAACATTTTGCTGTTTTGTAATGTTTGGCATTTTTTAAATCCTACTTTGTATATAGGGTATTATAGTACAGTTTATACTTTTTCATAGCCTCATGGGTGTACCTCTTTGTTATATAAGAATTTTTATGTATTTTCTGTAGTACTCACATAGTGGTCATAGATTCCTTTAGTTTTTTTTTAACTTTTATTATCTCAAGAATTTTTCCTCCTTCAAGTATGGCAGGTAGTTTGGTTTATACAGTAAACCGGTTTGTCAATTACTGTCTCAAAGCCTGAAATGCATCACTCCACGCTCTTCTTTCAGAGTTTCCACTGAGAAACCTGCTATTATTCTAATGGGTTTGCTTTTGTGTGACTTGATAATATTTTCTTCTGACTTCCACAGTACTTTCTTTGTTCTACGTACTTTTTCCTTGGCCTTATCTGTTTGGCATTCTAAATGCTTCTAGTATCTGCATAGCCATCTCCTTCTCTACATTTTAATTCTTTTTTGCTTTTGTTTTCTTGATTATACTTTTTATCTTATACTTTATCTCTCTTCCTGTGCCCATCATTCATATACTTGGTCTTATAATGGTGTCCTGTATATCTTGTATGTTCTGTTTATACTTTATCATTATTGTATCTCTGTTGTGTGAACATTTTAACTCCTGTATACTTGTCTTCGGGCTCTGATATTCCACTTTCCTGCAGAGCCACACTATTTTCACTGAGAATTTTACTTAGAGTGGATTGAGGTTTTCATTTTAAATTTGTTATTTTTTCACTATTTCCTCATGTTGACGATCTTCCTTTTCATATATTGTATTGACATCTTTATTTCACTCAGCTGCTTATTTGTTTTGTCTATGACTTCATTTCATGAGGTTAGTTGTTTTTTTATTTGCTGAAATGTCTTATAGTAATTTATCTGTCATTTCATCCAGTTCACTCTCATTGGAGTACCAAGTACTATGGAATTGATCATTTTTTCCAGGAGCTGTGCTGCCTTGAGTTTTTTTTTTTTTTCTTGTGTGGGGTTTTTCACATCTGGGATTAGGTTATAGGGTGGGTTATATTTTTAAAAGCTTTTTCTTTCCTTTCCAATTGAAGTTTTTCAGTGTTCTACTGGAACTAGCTGGGAGTAAGGTTGAGGTCTTGTGGCCCTCTGGCCTTAGAGTGTGTGGAGGCCAACATCTGTCCTTTCAGATGCTGTACTCCGGCTCTGCTCATGATTCAGCACCATTCTGAAAGAGAATCTTAGCTGGAGAAGCAGCCCCAACTGAGGACAGTTCCATCTCATATCTTGTGGAAGATGCCCACTTTTTTTGATAATAATAGAACTGTATTTTCCTTCTGATTAATTCACACATTTTGTTGTCATTCACACATTTTGCTATTCTGCATAAAAGAGGTTAGTATAAAAATCAATTAGGATAAAACTGTCTGTGCTATTTAAAACAGAGTCCATATACAGACTCAGCATGTCTATATGTTTGTGCTAGTATTTCCCAAGTAAGGCTAACCACTTGGATTTTAATGGACTGAAAGGCAGCTTTTGGGGAAAAAAGGGTACAAGAGATCGCTGAAGAACAAAAGCAGGGCTGGTGCAGGCTCAGGCCGTCTGCCTTTCTGGGAAGGTCAGTAAATACCTAGTGCCGTAGTACTTCATGCAAAACAAAGTCCTGCAGCTGAGTTGTTGTTAGCTCATTTCTTTCAAATTGTAAAGCAGTTTCATATCCTAATCTTATTCTTCTGAGGCCATTTATGGCTATGCCCTATGTTAGAGCTGGTCAGGGTCACAAATGAGAGCCAAGAGGGTGGGGTTGCTATGGCTTGGTGTGCAGCACGCCTGCGCTACAGGTGAAAAGGAAATGTGCACTTTCTTTTCTGTTTTATGGCTGGGGACTTATAGCAAGAAAAAGATCAATATAAGAAGGCACACAAATTTACCTATGGGAGTTTTATGTGATACAGGTTACTTGAGAAATAAAGATCAAAAAGGGGGTAAAGACAATATACAGACACATCCTCTCCCCTCCCCCCTACACACACATATGATAATTTTTAGCTTGAAAATAATAGTGCATTTAAACCAGGAGTTTGTGGCTAAACCAATTCTTGGATAAGTTTCTATTATTCAAGTGAATATAAAATTTAATTTAAAAACAGTAATACACACCCATTAAAGATAACTTTAAAATACAGAATGGCACAAGGAAGGAAAGAACGGCAGTAAATAGTTTCATGCCACTTATTTCTTCAAATTAAATTAAAAATAATGAATCATGTGTGTAATTAGAATACTAGGGAAAAAATTAAAAAGTATTTGTGGAGACTTAAGAGTTGTTCATATGTTGTCTAGTGTCGGGGTTCTTCTTCTTCCAGGAGCTCATTAGACACCCCAGCTTCAGTGGGAAGAGTTTGGGTATCAAATAAATACATCCATGGTTGCTGTTCCTGTTCTTACTTTCTTCCATATCACTGCTTTGCATTGCTGCCCTCTTTCCTGGCACGATCCCATGAGGAACTGGATCATCACCTCAATCTAGTTTGCCACTCCTAGAAGTTCAAAGAACAGCTCATCATTAAACCCTTCATTTATCCTCATGCGTGCATCTCCTTGATGCTGGGCAAAAGGAGAGAAATTAAAAAAACTTAAACAGCATTTACTTGGACTTTGGTGTAAATAATTTAGAAGAGCTGATGAGAAAAATATTGAGGTCATTTGATTTAATACTTAGAAAAATCTTTGTTGAGTTAAATCCCTAATTTTGACCCAAGGGAAGAGGAGAAGGGTAATATTTATTGTTAGTGTTGGTATTTTGGGTATAATTCTTTAGAAATACTTCAAATAGGAATAGTCATTTAATGAACAGGAAGACATCTCATGAAGAGTTCAGTCTTGTTTGTAGCAGATGAGGCCGTGTCAGTACGCTGGGCTGGTGGCTCCTCAGAGGACTTCGTTTTGAGTATTTCTATTTCTCCTTTGGTGCATACAGCTTTAATTTCTCATTTTTTCAACTATACTGAGATGGGCTTGGGGTGATTTAAACTAAGTTAGTTAACAAAATGCTCATGTGTGATGAAGAATATATCAATATCCAACAAAGTGAAAAGCTTGCTGATGGGTAGGTCAGTGCGTCAAGGGAAAGTTGATTTTGTTCTACCAGGAGCCTTACTCAGAACCTGTCCGCTCTGTACCATTATGATAAACAGTTCTATAATTAAAATGATTGTTTGCATAAATCCAAAAATGCCACTTAGAGACTGCCGTGTGGGGAGGCTTTGAGGAGGTGCCTTCCAGCCACATCAGGTAGGGACATCAGCTCTCCACACTTATCACCTCACAGCAACACAGAGGCTCTGCAAGACACTGAGTGAGAACAGTTGCTATGGTTACATATAGCTTATAAGGGAACATTCAGTTTTGAGTCTATTAGCAAGATAAAACTGACTTTTACTGATCAGAACTAATCCTGTGAATAATTAGAATACTAGGGTAAAGAACTTAAAAAGTATATATGGAAACCTTTGAAATTTATTGCATGGTGACAGTGTGTCACAAGCTAAAGAGTACAGTGTTATTTACATATTCATAACTATTGACTATACATAAAACTTTATATTGGAATTGTTTTCTCAAATTGTTAAATTTTTTTTCTCGGAATTACAACTTTGAATAACTTCAGAAGACAGCGTTATATGTAGGGAGATATATGTCCTAAGTTGCTCTAAAGGTAAATGTGGTGGTTTGAATAAGAATGGCTTTAGTAGGCTCATATATTTGAATGTGTAGTCTCCAGGGAGTGGAAATGTTTGAAAAGATTAGACAGATTAGGAGGTGTGGCTTTGTTGGATCAGGTGTGGCCTTGTTGGAGCAGAGGTGTATCATTGTGAGTGGACTTTGAGGTTTCAAAAGCTCACACCAGGGCAAGACTCTCTCTCTCTCTCTCTCTCTCTCTCTCTCTCTCTCTCTCTCTCTCTCACTACTTACTTAGGATTAGGATGTAAACTTCCCAGCTATTTAAATACTTTCTTTTATTAGAGTTGCCTTGGTCAGGTGACTCTTCACAGCAATAGAAGAATGAATAAGACAGTAACACATGAGAAAAACCAGATGGATTCCATCATAGACTCCAGTCCTCAAAGTACGACTTCAGTGTCCATATTGAACAGATAGAATAAAGACCAGGAGTCAGAGTGAAATGGTCAAATTCTGGTCTTATTTTTCTGTGCGATTTTGTTCAGATTATTTAAACTTCTTGTGTCCATCTTGCCTTATCTCTTTAGGTGACAATCATATCTGTTTGCAAGATGTCTGTGAGGGTTAAATATGGTAATGAACATCAAAGGATGAATATGAGATAGATAGTATTATGTCTTCTATACTGGCAAATTAATTTTTGAAGGTCTCATTTCAGCTGATTTAAAGGTACATTATTAATATAGTAATGTGCTAAGGTATAGGATTTTTTATGAGTTTTAAAGGGTCATTCTTATTGTAAAAAATGCCTGCAGGAAAAAGGATTCAAAACAACCTTGTCCTGTGGTGCCGTCTTTCTCAAGTATGATTGCACAATTGTTGGTTGACTGTGTTGCATTTGGCTTTTTAAAAAAAGCACTAAAAATGCAACATGTCAGAACAAACATTCTTAGCAAACAAATTACATTTATAGTTCTCAGAATCCCATGTGTGTTGGGAGCATCACAATGAAAGTGTTTATAGAATAAATATTTATCTCAATCTTGTTTTTTTTTATTTAAATTCATACACATATATTCTTTGAAAGCTAGGTCTCCAGATTTAATCTAGAAAAGATAGTTAAAATAAACATCAGAAAACAAACTTCTACTCCTGGTTTGGAGGACAGACGTGGTCATTCACTTGGCATCTATTAGCAAATTCATATTATGAAGAATGTTTGATTTTTATGTAGGGTTTTGGATTGGTTGAGATGATAGTTTAGTATTGAAATACTGAATAGTATGTTTTCTTTGCTTTTTCCCCCTCAAGACAGTTTCTCTGTTTAGCTCTTGCTGTCCCGGAACTTGCTTTGTAGACCAGGGTGGCATTGAACTCAGAGATCTGCCTGCCTCTACTTCTTGAGAGCTGGGATGAAAGGTATATGCACCATACCTGGCTGAATAGTATGTTTTCAATGGAGATTTATTACTGTGTATTTCAATGCTTTAGTTAATACATGTAATTATAAATATTATAAGAAAAAGTAATATTCTTTTTAGACAATATATAAAACCCTCATAATAAAAATTTTAAAAAGTTATGCACAGTCTCTTTAGCGGTAAGTATTCTGCCTTTTGGAAAATGCATTAATATGCCTATATACATATATTTACAGTGAAATTTCAATTATATATAGGTGATTTACATCTTCTACCAAAGTGATTTATTTTAAATGTTTGCTCATGTTACACAGTTTACCTTACTTTTAATGTCCATATAGATGTCCATAATACAGATCACAATTATTCAAACACTGTACTATCACTACCCATTTAAAACATATTTCCACAATATCTTTTGTGACTGCACACCTCACCACCAGTTTTTGTGTTTGATTCAATTGTGTGTTGACTGTAAAATGTAAAATGTTTGGAAGCTCACCATAGACTACTCTTTGTAGGTTATAGATTAGTATTTCTTCCTCTAGTTCGTCAGTGAACCTATTCTTTTTATTTATTTATTTATTTTTTTGATTTTTTTGAGACAGGGTTTCTCTGTAGCTTTTTGGTTCCTGTCCTGGAACTCTCTCTCTCAATAGACCACTCTGGCCTTGAACTCATAGATATCCGCCTGCCTCTGCCTCCCGACTGCTGGGATTAAAGGCGTGCGCCACCGCCACCTGGCTCAGTGTACCTATTCTTAACTCCTCAATATTTCTAGCAATTAATTTATACAATATTTGTTTGTCCTTGATTATAAGAGTTTGTGAACTGAACACATCACTTACTTTAATTCTTATAAGCACGTTAAGGCTGCATTCCTCTCAGGCCCTCCTTGTAGCACACCTCACAGTTCTTAAGTGAAGTCTTTATATTTTAAATTATAAGTGTAGGGGAATGTGTTACAGTAGTGTCACAGGGATATTCTGTCTTATTGGGAAGCCAGGATATACTTAGAGTGGCAATAGGACAGCCCCAACATTACAAAAGAACTTTGGGTGACTGTCCAGGCAGCAAGATGTCTCTATCATTTCTAGAACTTTGGAAATTGCTTACAATACACTTCTTATTTATTTAGACAAATAAATGGCTTCCCGATAGTCAAGACACCTTTCCTCCAGAGCCGAGCTATCCTATTGCAGCTCCAGCTTCCAGAGCTGGTAAGGTTCTGGACATCCTCTCCTTTGACAGCTACATGGCTCCTGATTCTACCTTCTTTCTCCCTACATTCAGTTTAGTTTTCCCGCTTAGCTATAGTCTGCCCTGACAAAGGTCAAAACAGCTTCTTTATTAGCAAATGGTAATAAAACAGCTTATAGAGGGGAATCCCACATCAATGACTCATGTTTTTCCACTTCTTCAAATTGAATATGAAAACTTGGCTTAACTGAGGTACTAACTTAGATGTATCTATAGTCTTGATAAACCACGAAAACACAAAGCTTTGGACTGGGGAGATAGCTTGTGGTTAAAGTGCTGGAGATGTAACCCCAAGGATCTGAGCCTGGATCCTGAGCACTCTGTAGCTCTGGGAGGCAGACTCGGTAGATCCTAGGAGCCTGTTGATCAATTACTCTGGTGGAAGCAGTGACTCCCAAGTTCAATGAGAAAACCTTGTTTCAAAAACAAAAACAAAAGATAAACAACCATAGGGGAAGGGGAAAACAGCTTGATGTCAACCTCTGGCCTCTATCATACACCAAGAGGTAAACTTATCGGCATACATACACATGCATTGCAGGCTCACACCTCAACACTACACACACACACACACACACACACACACACACACACACACACACGGAATGACACAGCATATTTTATAAATTCTCTTTCTTCAGCACCCTACCTACTTCCAAGCCCCTCTTTTTTCTTTCTGTGTTAGCTAGCCACATACTAGAGAGCAATATTGAATGTTTCAGTTGATGGCTCACTGACCACGTGACTTTTGGGCCACAGCAAGGCAGTGGATCATGGTAAAAAGATATACTAGGCTGAAACTGGTCAAAAACGGGACAGCAAAGAAGAAAAAGAACCACAGTCTCCTTCCAGGACCTGCCACTCATGCTTTGAAGACCTCCTGCTCACTTACCCAAGTTATGGAGTTCTAAAGACTCCTTTCCTCCCTACACCGCCAACCCGGACTAAACATTAACAGATAAGCCCTGGAGGGACAGCTAAGGCCCAAACTACAGAATCATTCCTCCACAGTCATGTTTTCAGTTTATTGTTTTGATAATATTGTCAACCAGGAGAGAAGCTTTGTAGCATCAACGGGTATTTCTGAGTTATGTATCTTAAAACAAGGTTCTCCTATTTTCAGAACTACAGGTAGTATTAATCTCCTAAAATAGTGTCTCCCTAAAACTATAATCTTTCAGTTGACTGATAGATCTTTTTCTGTCTTATAAAACATAATTAGCAAGATCAAACGCAAAAAGAGTTTAATAGTCACCTTCACATTTACCAGATGCCTTGTTAGCAATGCAAGATTCTAGGTTTAATGCCAAACAAGCCAAAGCGGAGCCAAATGCTTTCAAGAGACTCATCCTCTGACTCGTTTCTAATAAACATGGATGTCTGCATCACCTAAATGCTGTCAAAGAGCAGTATTTCAGAATAAGCTTGTTGGCAAAGTAAATGAAAGGCATGTAGGAGCCTGAAGAAGCATTCACTCTTGAGAATCAAAGTGCCTGTGAATTTCATGTAGGAAATTCAGCTGGCTTTCATTTTATGCAGTGGAATTTTTATTAAATTAAGGAAAGTAATTGTCAGCATTTGAACCCATTGTTCATTAATGTTTCTGCTTTTGTATAAAGCAATGTTCTTCGAATCTCTTGACTTTCTAACCTAGGGTTCCGGCATTTTCATTTACGCATTATTTTTAGCATTAAAGGACACCCTTATTTGGGACATAATTTTAGAGGACACAGAGTAAAAAATAAATACACAGAGTCTACATTATTAAACAAAGGCTTTAGTATCATCCTACTTCAGTTACAAATTTTGATAGCACAATTCAATGTTTATCCCCTTTGCATTACTATAGCAACAGTTCTGTTGAAGTTACATATTGGCAGAAATTCCTTAGTAGAACAGAAAAGAATTTCTTTTGTGATTTTTGTTTTATGCTTGTGCCACAGTGATGAGTTGAGAAATGACTTTCATGCAGAATAATTTCTAATTTTTTCATTATATGAGACAGGGTCTCATGCAGCCCAGGTTTGCTCAGGCTTACTAAGTAGCCAAAGATTGCCTTCAACTTTTGATCCTCCTGTTTCTGCCTCCTGAATGCTGAGATTACATATATGTGCCATCACTCCCAGCATTAAAACAACTTTTAAAAATCTTTCTACATGGACTGGAAATACAGCTTGGTTCTTAAGAGCACGGGATGTCCTTCCAGAGGACCCAGGTTCAATTCCCAGCACCTGCAAGGTGATTCAAATTTATCTGTAACTCCAGTTACAGGGGATTTGATGTTTTGTTTTCTGATCTCCATGCACCAGGCATGCACATGGTGTCCAGACAAACATGTATGCAAAACACCTATAACAATAAAATAATGATAATTAAAAAGTTATAATCCTTCTACCTTGAATGAATACATGTATATTTACATCTGTATGTCTATATATACATACACATTTGTATGCCCAATTTTGTAAACATTAAAAGTCATATGATTACTTAAATTGCATTAAAATAGGAGACCAATTTATAATCTCCTTTTCAAATTGAGAGAAAGCGAGTAGTCAGAAACATTTGGAACTAACCTGAAACACCTGTGCTATTTTTAAGTTGCCTTTATGGAGTTTCACATAAAATAAGCAGAAAAATCTTAGCTGTTATTCACCAATTACTTCTAACAAGAGATGGGATGACAGAATATGGTTTGCATTTTTACAAAATCCTAGCTAGAGCCTGACATGGTCAGAGTGCACTCCTGCAATTCCAGCACTCAGGAGATAGGGACAGGAGGACTGAGAGTTCAAAATCATTCTTGACTACATAGTAAGTTCAAGGCCAGCCTGGGTTACATAAGACACTTCCTGGAAAAAAGAAAAAGAAAAAACAAAAACAACACACACACACACACACACAGAGAGAGAGAGAGAGACAGAGAGACAGAGAGACAGAGAGACAGAGAGACAGAGACACACACAGAGACACACACAGAGACACACACACAGAGAGAGAGAGAGAGAGAGAGAGAGAGAGAGAGAGAGAGAAGCCCAAAACTCAAACAGATACTAGTCAGTAATATTCACTGCTACCTAGGAAATCTAAGTAAAACAATCACAGTTCATAAAAGTCAAAACTAGGCTGATTCTTGTTTCCAAAGCAAGGTTAGTTCTTAGCAATTTTCAGATGTTTTTTTCCATTGTTCTCTTGAACACTTTCATTTATCTTGTTCTATTTTGTTGTTGCTATGGTCCTAGGAACTTAACCCAGTGCCTCACATATCCTGATAAATGCTCTACCATCAAGCTATGTCTGCTTAAACTTAGCCTATTTTAGTAACTCATTTCGAAGTTCCCAATGCTTTTTCCTTACAATATTGAATCTCTGCCTTGAGATATAAATTTCTAATAAATGCCTTTTTTCAGAATCTCATATGATAGTCCACAGTGTTACAATATCTGAATTTCTTCAGGTTTGTGAAAAGATTTTGTTTATGGGATGAAGAGATACCTTAGCAATTAAGATCACTTGCTATTCCCACAGAGGACCTGATAGCCCAAAAACCCACAAAAGGGATCAAAACCATATGTAACTCTATCCCCAGAAGATCCAGTGCTATTTTCTGGACTTCTACATGCATGTGGTGATGTGGTAGGTCCTTCTGTCTGTGTGCTGCTTTTATTGGTTAATGAATAAAGAAACTGCCTTGGTCTGTAGATAGGGCCAAACTTAGGAAAACTTAGGTAGGCCAGGAAGATGGAACTGAATGCTGGGAGAAAGAAGGGCAGAGTTAGGGAGATGCCATGGAGCCGCTGCCACCAGAGACAGATGCTGGGAACATACCTGGTAAGCCACAGCCACATAGCAATACGCAGATTATTAGAAATGGGTTAAATTAATATAAGAGTTAGACAATAAGAAATTAGAGCTAATGGGTCAAGCAGTGATTTAATTAATACAATTTCTGTGTGATTATTTTGAGGCTAAGTGGCCAGAACAAACAAGCAGTCTTCTCCAACAATGTCATCATACACATACAGCCATACACATACATCTAAATAAAAATAAATAAAAACAATCAACTAACCTAAAAATCCTCATTTATTTTTAATGACAATGAAAAAATGAAGCTTGCACATTGAATTTATTTGTTTCTGAATTTTAAAAATTTAATTTTTAAAGAAATTTTAGCAGTATGCGTGTTTTGCCTACATGTGTGTAAGTGCACCACATGCATACATTGTTTTAAACCACAAACAGATTATTTTTTTTTATATGTGGGGGAAATGATACCAAAACTGGTCTTTGAAATTAGAATAGTTGTCTCAAAGACAATACAACTAGTTATAGAAATATACACATGTCTACAGCCATACCACCCAGGCAGTGTCTTATATAACCCAGGCTGGGTGATTCTGTCTCATCTTAGAAGCTAAGCAGGGTTGGGCCTTGGTTAGCAGGTTAGTACTTGGATGGGAGAAATACCCAAATGTGCACACATGTCTGTACATTGAATTTGGGATACATTAAGTGTCATCTTATTACTTAAACTATATTAAAACAGGATAGTAGATATTCTTCTGCCAAGTTAAACAAATGTTCTCTAATTTTATGATACGGAAAGTGTCCATCCATTGAACAAGGATGAACTGATGACTTACTCTGACACAGGCTGACATAAATACGCCAAGCTCTTGAGACTTCAAGACTCATTCTTACTGTAGCTATCAAGATGACTTGGTGTACATGATAAGTAAAAGAAAAAAAGAAAATATACAAATGAAGCCAAACTGAATGCCAGTGAATTACAAAACCCTCTGGTTAACTGGGATGGGGACAAAGGTTGCTACTTCCATTGGCCACAATTCTCTGAAAAGAACCCAAAAGGTCAAGTTGACTGGAACAGAGGGAGGAATGAAGCAAATCAGGGTCCTACTGGCCATGGGGAGGCTACCAAGGTTCAGTGGTTTGTTCTTGATGTGCGGCCAGACTTTTGGACATTGGTCTGATATTTGTAGTTAGAGCTTCAGATTAATTTAGGGTATCATAAAATGGGACATGCCATGCCACAGAATATCCCAGTTATATTTTATAATACTTCATAAGAGACAGCCCATGTTTCAAAACAATTCCTTAAAGTTCACACTGGGTTAAAATAGCGTGACAATTGTTATCTGTGAATCATTGTGCTAAATTCAGAACTGGAGAGACAGAAAGTAAATATGATCATTGCTTGGGATGAATTTTGGAAAAGAAAGGAAAGGGTAATTCAGTGGGCACCATTTAGACTGGAACGGCGGGGGAGGGGGGAATGAAGCGAAGCAGGGTCTTTCTAAGGAGGTAAAACAGGAAGTGAGAACTGTGCAAGAAATCACTGAGAGAACCACCTGCATGCCTCCTGCCTCCTATGTAAAGGGAACAGAAAGCGTAGAAGAATGAGATGAGAGGAAGAACGTAGCTACAGAAAGGGAACATCTCAGCTCTCGTGGGAAGTGCTTTTTTAAAATTGGATTACACATATCTAACCAACAGTGTCTTGCTATTGAAAGGACAGCAAAAGGTATGTTGTAGTAACAGACCCTCCCCAGCTCAGTCCCTCTAAACAGCAGGATTTCCCACTCACTGTTCATCTGTCCCAAGCTGGTTGGTGCTCTATCCACAACACGCCAGGACCCGTGCTGACTGAGCAGTTTTAGTGACGGACTGAAACCAGAAAGCATGGCACACTTCGTGCCGGCTTTTAAAGCTTCCACACGTGGCACGTCACTTAAACTCACATTTCATTGGCCAAAGCGGTCACTTACCAAGTCATCACGGAAGCCTAGTTCTCCAGTATGCCTGAAAAGGTGTAGATCTGGACATGCTGGTCAATAGGAGCAACTAGGAATTTGTTTACAGCAGCATGTTTGTGTGTGTGTGTGTGTGTGTGAGTGTGTGTATTTAAGTGCTTGTATCCAGAGAGAAAGTCCGTTATTATTTTAATCCAATTCTCAAGAGACTGTGATGACAATTAACAACTGCTGGACCAGTTGAGAACTGTCGTGTAAACATAATTATTTTACAAGGCAATTTGCCGTCTGATCAAGAAGCTAAAGTGATTCAAGAGCTCGGCTTTCCTTTGTGTTAGTGGTGGTAAGTCAAAAGTTGAGAAAAATGAGTTGACTATAAGGTAGGGTCCTGAGTACAGAGAGTTGTGACTTAAAAATACCCGAGTCTGAGGGAAGTGACTAGTGTAAGGAGACCCCAAAAGACATCTGGGGGAGATGGTGGCGAATACTGTAAAGAAGTTGTAACACTGGGCACTGAATGATGTAACTCTTCCCTGCCTTAGGAGGAAGGAATGAAGAACCAAGTATCCTCATGGGACAGTTCACAGAGGGAGGGGAAGGGTAAGGCCTCTACTTTGTCAGTGATGGAGGAACAAGGTCATAGTCTAGATTAAGGGGATTGTACTGCATTTCAACAGCATGGAGTAGCTACAAGTGAAGTGTGAAGTGGAGCTCACTGAGAGAAAAAGATAATAGGGCTTCCCACATCACAGGGGCTAAGCTGGTGTCAGAGAACACAGATGAGCCAGGGTGTCAGTAAGTGGAATTCTGTGATTTCCCTCAATCTATGGGAACAGGAGCTGAGGAAGTGTTTGGATCGCTGAGGCCAGGGGATCAGGACAGGTGAAACTACATGTTTACACATAATATGTAGTTCAGGAGTCTCTGAATGAACAATTAATTTCCTTTTTAATGAAAGCACAAAGTTGGGTGTATGGGTCTAGCTCAGTGATCAAACCTTTGCTTTTACATGGAGGTCCTGGCATTGTAAGAAAACCAAAAACAAGTGGGCACAAAGTTCCCCAAGGATGGTACAAAGAAACTGCATCCAGTTATAGCCAAGAGTTGTCTTTCATGAACTACAGGCTTTGTTCCTAGTAAACATGCCTTGAGCAAATGATTGATGTAGACAATATCACCATGGACAAGGATGGGAGCTTTAACTTATTTCTTACTGCTTAAGGACAATTAATCATCCTTAAGCCCCATGAGATTTTATATGCTATGAATACTCCCCTTGTTCACGAGCAAAAATCTGGCAGAAGAGAAGTATAAGAAGAGAGAGAGAGAGAGAGAGAGAGAGAGAGAGAGAGAGAGAGAGAGAACTCTAAAAATATAATTACATACACAGACCCAGAATTGCTTAGCTAGGCATCTTCCTATTAATTAGTATATTGTAAATCTTGCTGCTATGGCTGATACTAAGACACAGTATTTAGAGGAACCATTAATGAAGGAAGACAAGAGAAAATGAGGAGTGGCCCAGCTCCAGTACAGACGCCCGACTGAACTAATGTTATATTGCATTTCTCTCTCCCCATTTGCCTGCCAAATCCCTGACTTACCCAACTCCCCATTTCGGCGAGATTACATCACCGGCATTTGCCACAAGTGATATTGCTCTTTGCAAATGCTGCATATGCATGCTGAAGGCTGCATGGCTCTGACAGCCATTCTGTTTTTATCAAAGGATGCTTCTCAAGATTGTTCATTTCATTTTCTGTTTCTTCTGGATGGAGGTCTGACCTCTCCGGCATCTATTGTTGATGGACAGGTGAGGTGGGCAAGCCACATCTGATCATTTGGAATTGTATTTGAGGCCGAAGTTAAACGGAACTTTTTACATCCTTCCTTAACGGGAAGAACTGAGCAGGAGGCAAAGAAGTTCACGTTGTAAACGGAGACTGTTTCTGCGAATGGCTTTTCCCCAGAAGACCCTCTCTCTGAATCTCGGTTGTTGATAACTCGCAGGTTTTATCTCCAGGAACTAAGATAGTTTTTTTCCTCGCTTTTGGCCTGCCAACTTATAAGACTTGTCTTCAGCTGAGGCAAGGCTGCCAGATTGAATCCATGGAGAACCTACTCAACTCTATTTATTTTAGAGTATGATAATTTGAGGGAAAAATTTAAATTGTCAGTTTTCCATTACACCCTGGCTATCTAACCAGACCTAAAAACTACTTCTGTGGGGAATTGTGTAAACAGATGGAGAAGCCAAGAAGAGAACGGGCTGATGTCTTGCCAGGGGCCAGACAATCTGCCTAGGACAGAGCCAAACACCCCAGATCCTGATTGATCTGTCCCCGGGTCTTCCTTCTTTAGCTGCCCATGGTAAGTGGAAGGTAAGGCCCTCCAGCAAACACTAAGCAGAGGTTTGATTATTCAAGGGTCTTGACCTTGACCATGATCTTAGCATGTCCACATTCTGATCGCTAGTGGGTAGGTCCAGAGCCCCAGGGACTGAACACTCTGAGGGCAAGCACTATGTTAGACTCATCTTTGCAGATGTGATGTTGTGCCCAGTGTCTGGCATATACTCAGTAACCCAATTTCTGCATAATATATCCAGATAACTGAGAAATGTTGCTAGGTCATATCATTTCTCTGCTCACAATGCCTCAACTACCCCCACTTGCCTGCCTCTGCCTCCTTTCTGGATGGTGGGCAGGTTCCTTACACTGACTTCCGTTATGTGCCTGGACTCACACTCTACACACCTAAGGGGCCACTCTCCTTCTTTGATACAAGACAATAGTCGACTATCACTTTGCATGAAGTCAGAGTTCCCTTGTCCCTTTTAAAATTGAAATCTTCATTCTGCCCTCTGCCCACCCACACTCTTCGTCTCTCCTAGCCTGCTCTGTTTCCTCCATGACACTCACCATCTTCCAACTATTTAATAATTCACTACATTGGTGTTTGGTTGTTGGTTTCTACCTTGCTAGCATGTCAGCCTGTAAGGAGAGGATTCTAGTGACTCTTGGTCAATGATTTTTTTTTTTTTTTGAGTATTTCATCACCCATCAGACACTTCCAAAACACTTGGTAAATGATTGTTGAGTGAGTGAATGAATCAAGCTGAATGGATGAAGCAAACGAGCAAAGGAAGAAGCAGGAGAGAGAACACTCTAAAGCCAGGCATAAAGATGGAGGGAGCCTCCGTTGTGACACGTTCACACGCAAATCTTCATTTCCATGAGAAGTCCTTTCAATTAATGATGAGTTTGGTTGATGTCTAGAGTCAAGTCTGTAGACTTCCAAGCCAAACTGTCAAGTTGACTTGGTAACTATGTGGTTCAGCCCCTGGTGAATTCGCACAAAGAATTCAGTGTGTGATTTGGTGTTTCCCCACGTGAACTGTGAGCCTCCTCCATTAGACGTGCTTGTTAAGTAATCTGGTTCCTGAGACCTATCTACCTCCCAATGGTTACTAAGGAGTAGATTGCCCGGTGGTTTGAATGCGTGCCAAAGTTTCAGAATGAGTAGTGTATATGAAACTCCCCCCCCCCCCAAAAAAAAAAACAAAGATTGGGTGGAGGAGAACAGGACTTTCTCTACTCTGGTGCCAAGGTTTCACCGGAAGTTTGTAAGAAAGCGCTGCATTAATTCATTAAAGTAACACCGAGTAAGATTGTTTTGGTAACAGTAATTTCCAGAACCTTTTTAAAGGCTGACGTCATTCTGAGTTTCCAGGAGTGGGGTGCTATAGGCAGTGGCTCAAACATTCCGCTGCAGGCAGCTCTTCAGAGTCCTCTTACTTTTGTTTGGCAAAGAAGTTCTTTGAAGAAAAAGCCTATAATTGCTAATCCTTATTTTAGCTCCCTATGATTCTGTTTTCTCTCTTATTAATTTCCTTTTTAGCTAATAATATAACAAGGACCTCCACATTCCTTAGGGAAAAACATAACATAATTCATAATTCCTGGCATGCATCCCTGTAAGTGAGAAAGATTCCTTGTGTGTGCTCCTGTGTGCACAACAATACCGAATACTACACAAAGAAGCCTATGTATAGTGCACCTGAAGAAGGCTGTTTGCTAAAGCAAAATTTGGCGAGCTTGGGAGGCTTCTGTCTTCTGTATGAATTAGTAGGATGCACACACATAAATATCTCACTGGGTACAAGTGCTCATGCCCCCTGATTCTTGCATATTGATCACCACTAATCTATCCCTTATGTCGCTTTCCATTCCTGTGGAAATAAGATAGGTATGTGCCTGGAATAAATAGCCTTCTCCCCATTTGGAAACTGTGCAGGGTCTAGGGCACATTGCATCCTTCCGTATAATGGAAGTACCCACGCGCTGGCAATTGCTGTCTACAGACGTAATGAACCAAGTGGGAGGTAATGAGAAGTGACTGTCACGCCATCTCTGGGGCCTGGTTCCTCTTGCTGCACAATTACACTGTGACCCCAGAGAAAGCGAGACGAGTGGAACATTCTCTCCTTTTCTAATGATCTTAAAATTGGCCTTAGCTTACGGTGTGCACGTGCAGGGGTGCGGGCTATGATGGCTGGGGAAATGTACGATGGCAGCATAAGAGCCAACCCCTCCCTCAGTGCTGTCTTGGCTTCTTGCTGGAAAGATGCCAGCCTACAGGGGCAGTCCTTTCAGGCTTTCCGTGGTGCGTCTTTGGGATGAGAACTGTTACTTCGTCTGTAAGCGGAGAATGGGCCAGGGAAGGTGTCGTATAGAGAGCCACACTCATGCTGCAAGGATATGTGTTTCAGCTTTGAAAGAGAAAAATAAACGTTTAAAGAATCATGGTGATAAGTGCAGTGATAGCAGCTGCGGGATGCCCTGTATCCCAACCCCATCTCCCCTGAGCTCCATTTCAGGAAGAACCTTGATTATAGCACCTTGGAGAGTGGGGTGGCAAGGCTAAGGAAAAAGGTAGAGGCGGGATGCCTGCTGAATCAGCTTCTCCAGAGCGAGTATGCGAAGAGAGTGCAAAAAGGTAGAAGGCTTTTAAAATTCCTTTCATTGTCTTCCTTCTGCTCGGGCCTGCCCACGCTCTCGGGGAAGCCTGCCAACTGCTCACTGAAGGCTGAATGGAGACAAGCTGGGCTGCTTGAGCTGCTCAGCCAGAGAAGAATAGCCGCACAGGCTGGCTGCTGGCGGACCACGCAGCTCTCCACTCTTCCTCTGTCTCTGCCAGCAGGAACCCCCCAGGCGGCATTAAGGGAGAATTGGTGTGCAAATTACAGGGTCTGCTAATTTCTCACCACTTCATTAGCAGCCGGCTCAACAGAGCTCTGAAGCCATTCACCTCAGGCTGAGGTAAGAGGGCCCTTCTCTTCAGGGGAAGCAGAGTTCAGTCCTGTTGTGTTGACAGGCTTGTGACTTTTTGGTGTCCTCTCCCTCCCCTCTCCAGTGTGTACTAATGTATTCTCTGACCCTGTTGATAGCAGTTACTTCCTTGGATATCCCTGTGGCATGGACCTCAGATCTTTTTTCATGGCCATGTTTTGTTTGGAGTTAGCAGAAAAAGGTAGAAACGGATCCTTTTTATAGAATAGATCCAAAGATAGGCCAGGAAGAAAGGAAGACAAAAACAAAATATTCAAATAGTGTCTTTCTGCACTTTTCTCACAGATAGATGGCACTCTTTAAGGAGACACTATGTGCCAAATAATGTTCTTGGCATATTTTATTATCGAGTCCCATTACTTCTATTTTACGGAGAGAACTGGGCACAGGGCGATTGAAGACAGACGTGGACCCTAAGTCCATGCTCTCTGTCCTAGGGCATTTTGCTTTAGGCAACTCCACAGTTATTATTGGATTCATGCAATAAACAGCGCAGACACACCATCACCCTAATGTCACTTACTTTGCCAGAGCTCCTTACCCTGTGACTTCCTGTCCATCTTGTATATGTGATGCAAATGCAAGTCAGCGAGTCATCATCAGGAAATGAAAATACATGTAGCTCCAGAGCTGACAGAGCTCTCGCTATAAGGGGCCAGAGAATGACATATTTTGGGCTTTGCAGTTCCCATGGCCTTTGCCTGAGCAAGGCTGGAAGCATCCATAAACAGCATACAGATGAATCACCATGTCTGTGTTCCAACCCAATTGTAATGATAGGCAGGCTGTGTAGAGGAAGATGCACAATTGTGTGTGGCACCCAGGCTGCCTGTACAGGGGAAGAAAGAAGCAAGTACTGTGACTCTATGTGGCCTGGGGGCTACTCCTTGTTCATGAAATAGAATCAGGGCAAATTAGGGTAGAGAGAACTGTGAGTGCTTAGGATCTGGGTGAAGGGTTTGCAGAGAAAATGAAGTGTGGGCCTTCCCTACAGATGAAAAATGCTGGTTATCCTTGATCAGTGAAAAGCAGGATATGCCCACTGAGTAGAGTAGGGAGGATTTCTCTGGAAATAATTTATTTTTGTAATAAAAGGGAGAGTCACACATACCTGATGTTCTCGTACACTACATGTATGAAGAAGAGCCAACCGCTGGTAGACCAAATCAGCATGCCATGGTGGATTGAAAAAGGGAGGACCTGGGTATTTGGTTGCTTGCCTCTGGCAATCATGTTAAAAGATTTAACTAGTGTTTGTACTCTTTAAGTAGCTGTAAGGTAAATAACAAAAAATCATTGTCAGAAATTATTTACTTCTATGTGTTTTCCTGTCTTCTGGATACTTCAGAAAATTGTGCCAGATCATGTGAAAATTATTTGTAATTAGTTTCTTTTTCTTAATAATTTTTTCTACATAATACACTGAAGAGAAGAAACAAAGCATTGATATATTAGCACAAATATATTAAAGGGGACACAATAGGGGGCTGATAATGGTGTCAAACTACTTGATTCTCTCTAGAGGTAGAGTTAGGCGTGACACTTTGGTTTTACTTTCCCTACAACTTTTCTATGGAAAATTTAGGAACATAATTACAGAAAGAAATTAAAATGGCAATGATCAAGCCCACCCTGGTCTTAGCTTCCATGTGGTTTTCTAACGACTTACACTGTTTTCCTTTCCCTCTTTTCTTTTGACTTGCTAGGATAGAAACCCTGTAAATTATGATCCCCAATTCTTTTCATCATGAATAATATGGAGAATTATGCCATAGCATAAAGCGTGTTCTAGAAGTGTCTTATGGCACTAACCAAACGCCCCGTTCATTCACTCACTTAGCTCCTGTGTTGGACTGGCCATGTACACCAGTGGTTACTCTGTGCATTGTAAACATAGAAGGAATGAAGATCTGGGATCTTTGGCATATCTCTCTTATCCCCATTTTCTCTGGATTGCTACACTTCTAGGCCTTCTATGAAAACCCAATATAAATGCTATTTTCCCCCCAGAATCTGAAGTTACACTCATAAAACTATTTCCACAGTCGTCTGCATTTCCATGGCTCCACTGCTACGGCCTCTATTTGGTTATTTTCCTAGTGATGGTGGATTATATGGTCTCGAATGTGGGTTTGCCCAGGGGGAAACTGTGTCATTGTAATCTCTCCCTGCTCTCAAGCTCCGTGTTGCTCTGTCCAACGTGCTCCTGCCTGGCTACATTTTGCCTCTACTGTCGATCATTCGTCCCAAACCCCTTGCCATGTCTTGTCCATGTTTCATCTTTTCTAAACTTTTTAAACCCTACCCTTCCACAACTTTATTACTTAGATCCTGCTAGGAGGATGAAATCATGTAGAATGGCCCAAAGGATAACTATATTGTATACTTATCAAGGCCTTAACTAATCTAGCTAACAAGTAAGTGAAAATTTAAATGAAATATGCTTAATATTTAATACTTCTATAGTAATTTTGGATGAGAAAATAAATGCTCTAAGCCGCTGGCATCAACTGCACTGTGAGGAAGGCACACACACATAGGCCTGGCATCTCCGCTGCACACATGAGGTCATCCAAGTTTCCCCTGGTCACCCAGGCCTTCTGCTTCTGCACCCCTGTTTGTACAGCAGCTACCCCCTCCCCTTTTAGAAGGAAGGGGAGAATGGGAAAAACACAACTCCAAATTCAAGTTAGATCAGGAAGTTGTGTGGCAATTTCAGGAATGTCAAGAGTAAAAATAAGAAAGCAAGAATTAATCCTGCTAGCCCCAAATGAGAAGCTGTCACCACGAAAGCTGTAACTTTCTAAATGAATCTAACACCTCTGAAAACTCCCACAACCATGCCAAGTATTTACATGTTCTCTCTGAACGTGGCATCTACAGCAAGTGGTTTTGGTCGTGAAGCGCGCCATCTGTGTGATTACCCAGCCCTTGCGAGAGTACTCTGAACTCAGCAGTTGTACAACAGATGCATTTCAATATACAGTATTCCCACTCGCGTGGTTCAGAGCGGGTGTTAGAAAACAACCAGCCTTCCTGAAAACTCAGACTGCATCTGACATTCTTCCAGACACCTTCCGTAGCCATCCTGCATGCGGTTCTGGAAGACGGAATTATCCTAATAGATGTGCGGACGGCGGAACAGGTCAGCCTGACCCGGGCCATCAGCAGCTGCTGCCACCGTCATTAGGAAGTCGATCAATCTGAGAAGTGAAATCAGATCACTCTTTAGTATTAGTCTCATTCAAGTGGAAGTCTGTGGAGTTCGAGAAACATACCAGCCTGCAGGAGTCAAGAGGTGACTACTCCAGAGAAGGGAACCAAAGTGGTTTCCCTGTAATTTGGCTCTACCACATTCCTAGGGACCTGTCTCTTGAAAAATAGCTTTAGGCTGTAGTTTCTAATGAAAATTAAAGAACTAAATTCTGTCTCTGTCCTTTATATTTAGTTAAATACTCTACATATATGCACTAAGGGATTTGGCTTAAGTTAGCTTCAGTTATGGGAATGATATGTAAATTTCTGTCTTTCAGGCTGTGCATTTTAATGAAGGACACTGGGCAATCCCAAGTCACAGCCCCTCTGACTGCCTGTTGCCTGGGAGCATGATTCTTCAGGATAGCTATAAAGCCATGGTAAGAAGGAGGGACCTTCCTTATATGAACAAAACAGCCTTTCCCACTTTCCTTCTTCTGTGTTCCCAACCATGGTGGTGTGTGGGGCACAAGGATGTCATTGACACTGAAAATGAGCAAACTCTAAGAGAGAACTAATGGGCATTGTAGCAAAAATATTAAAAACCCAGAGACAGAAATTGGAGTTCAACCTGAAAACCAGAAAAGCAAAGCAGCCAAGCCACTAGAAAAGTCTTAGCTCTATCCAGCTGGGCAACTGCAAACTAAGCAGAATAAGCCTCTCTCTCCTCCCATTTTTTATTCCCCCTAGTGCGTATGACTCCCTAGTAATGGGATTAAAGGTGAGGCACCACCACCTGGATTTGTTTCTGCATTGATCTTGTGTGGCCCAGGGTGGCCTTGAAGTAACAGAGATCCATTCGCCTCTGTCTAGCAAATCCTGTGATTAAAGGTGCCGGTCACCATTATCTGACATCTAGTGGTTTTAGCTTTGCCTCTGGTCTTCAGGCAAGATTTATTTATCAAAATACAAATAATATAGCTCACATGGAATTTCAAGAATTTAGGAAGGAAAAGTAGAAAAAAGATGTTCTGCATTTATACAAGAAAATTCAGAGCAATGGAACGAAGATGGCAGAAGAGTTATCAGTAAAGTCATGCTGTTTGTCAAGTGAGGTCTGCTTAGTGGTCTGCACCATGAAACACAGGATCAATCACTGAGAATCATTGGAAGCTGACGCTCATGGGTGGCTCAGTGGTTGAGGAAACATCCTGGGTGATGTAAATAGATCATATAAATACTGTTGGGAAACTTCAGAGGCAGGAGCTCTAATGTATTGATACAGAGAGATTTAAAAGTGCCTGGGTATTGTGACTCAGCAGTCTTGCTCTGTTCTGCCTTCTCCCCCTCCTTCTCCTCCTTCCCCTTCCCCTCTTAGTGAGAAAAATAAGAAAACTATCATAGTTTCTTTAACTCATACTAGGTCAGAAACTGGCAACAAGTTTTGGAATATGAAGAGTAAAAGTAAAAATTAGAGGGAAAAAGTCTTATGAGGACAAAACCAAAACCAAACCAAAACAACCCTCTACACATGTTAACAATAAGTTCTGGATCTGAGCAGGGAGAGGTAGTTCTTCATCCTAGCAGACTCTACCTGTTTCAAATGGGCAGGGAAAAAATACATTAGCCCCTCTTCTACGCCCATTCTCTTCAGGATTCTTACGTAAATCACGTAGGTCCATGATTGTTAATACATTTTAATTAAGTATGCATTACATGGACAGAATCTCTACATGAAAGATTCAGAGAGGATTTCCATACACTAAGTGACCTTGACTTGGAGAACCAATATAAGGAGTCTAAGCTGTTTGCTAGTCAGTAAATGAATGTTCAAAGAATATTTATTGTAATGTAGGTAAGAACATTTTATTTCAAATCTGCATCATGCCGAAAGACATTACTGGCCAGAACTGGATGGGAGGTCAATACAACTGGGCCTTCTGGGGCTGGCTCTCAGAACACATAGAGAAGCTGAGGGCTCAAACTAGAGGGAGGGAGGTGAGAATGCTCATGCCCAGTGGAACTGGTAACATATGAGAAAGACGTTTGGGATTTTATGCTCAGGAATTTGGGCTACTGAGTTCTAGTTTGAAGTGAAATGGCACTAGGGGAATGTTTAACTGTATCCTGGTTGCACTGTAATCCAAAGAGCTTCTGGCTGTACTTTCTCAGAAAGGACAATCAAATCTTGGAATAATCTGAAAGTTTATTTAGGCATTCAGGGGAATTTCGTCAATGTTCAGCATTTCCAAGTAAGTCAAATCAATTTCTCAAAACTAGCAGGAAAGTCAAGGTTTGGTTTTCCCTCTTTAGAGCCACCTCTGCCCTCGTGTGCGTGCCTCAGCGTGGCTTAGAGATCTCCCAGACCAAAGCAGCAAAGGATGAAAACAGTTTTGATGTTTCTTCTGTGCCATTTAGACCTCACGCTGGATCATGATCCATGCCCTCTCGATTAATGTCATGATTAAAAACAGTCATAAACAATATTAAGAAGAGAGTAGAGGGACACTGGAAAAAAAATAAGAAAGGTATCGGGGCACTGAGTGAATGTGGGGTGTGTGTGTGTGTGTGTGTGTGTGTGTGTGTGGTGTGTGCATAATGCCTCCAGCTTTTGTCAAATGGAAGATATTCACAATGGCAAAGGCAATTTCACGTCAAGGGCATGGAAGATGCAAACTACCCATGCTTAGGAAAATTTGAGTCGTCGTTGTGGTATGGGAATCAAAGTTCTAGACAGCCTCGCTGACTAAGATTCTGCCAGCATACTTCTTTTCTTGCCATGTTGTGGTTTCTGTTTGCGATGAATGCTTTGGCAGAATTTTGTCAAGGAGTGCATCTTAATTAACGTGGCTTAGAGGGAGGCAGTAAAATAATTCTACCAGCGATGAGAGAGTCACAACATGATGGGTATTTTGGGTATCATTTGGAAAACTTAATAGTGAGGTGATTTGCACTGCATTAAAATTGAAAATGATTTTGGGGAAAAATTCATAACAATAATGATGATAAATTACCAAACTTCTTGAAGCTTGTGAAACTTTTTTTGAAACCAGCACTTTCCTTATCACATGTTCTTCCTGATAGAGTGAACTAGACTAAGGCTTTAAGGAGGGAGACATTGGGATATGGAGTGTAGGAAGTTTTTATAACATTGTTTAAGTCAGAATCAGAAATAATGAGAATATCTGGGCCCATTCTATAGATCACACTTTTTTCTTTATTCATTTTTAATCTCAATTAAACTTTAAAATATGTATGCAGAAGGTAATATTACCAGACAAAAGCCAAACTCAATCGGATGTACATGCTAAGGCACTCTAAGCATCTCAGCCTGCAGAATCTGCAGCCACTAAGAAGAAAGTCTTTGCTTGTGTTCATCCTCATTGCTCCTCTTCTGTGCAGGGGAAAGTATGCATCAAATAGCTTCAGAACAACAAAAAGATAGTTTCCAATTTGTTTGTTACACTTATGGTTAACTACTATGGTGTGTAATGTGAAGACTTGTTAGCCGGATTTCAGGGCTAATTCTAGATTGATTCTCCCATTATTTAAGTCTTTTAGATTCAACTGTTTTGACAGCTATCCTGTTTTCTTCTAGGGGAGGATGGCCATGATAACCTGTAGTACACAACTACCCTGTGGTATGATTAGGACAATTTCATGAGACACGTGAACAGTTTTAGCCCCTTTCCTGTCTTGTTGAACGCCATCATTCATTCAAGTCCTGAGTAAAGTCTTTGGAATCACCCTGGTTCTTCCTGCTTCCAAATCTAGACAACTACAAATTCTTCACAATACACTTCTTTATTCTATTTCCTTTTCTGCTGCACCTTCCTATCCAGGCAACTAGCTGCTAGCTAGTCACTCTGGCTAAATTGATGATTTTAAGTTAAAAAACAATCATGCCACTGCCATGCTTAATGCTTACAATTTCTAGTAGCCTCCTATAGCACTCATGCCCTGGGAGAGTGCCTGGAAAACTCAAAGGTTTCTGGAGTATTTTACATGGCCACAATTTGCTTGACACTTCTCCTATGGAAGTGAAGCATTGAATTTCCCTCCCTCTCAGGAAGTCTAGCCTCAGCGCTTTATTGGAATAACAAAAGGCATCCAAAAGACTGAAAGACTAGTTCCCAGACTGGCTCTTGGGCCTGGTAGGGAGAAGGTAGTCTTCACAGACAGCTCCGTTGCCAACTCGTGAAAAGAAAAAGTCACATGGAGAGGTCCACGAATGGTGAGCCAGGGACTGTGAGATTGGTGTGCAGTCGATGGCATAGCTTCAGTGAATCAGATGTCCAAGCAGCTTTCCCATACACCTCAACTCAAATTGTGAGCCATCTGTTTTTTATATTTAAGCTAAAATATAGGTGGAGGTTGTAGCACATAAATTGTCCCAATATCCTCTCAGGCCATAAAAGTATGGTTCTTGCCTCTATTTTGGAGTGTATTCCTTTTTTTTCCTCCTGTTTGATCACTTCTCTCCAGACTTTCTCTATTTCTCTACTTAAAGCATACTGAGAGTCCTCCTTATCCTGAAGGTCAAGTCAGCCTTTTAGGTCAGGTTTCACTCTGTTCACAACATTCTAGTTTATCATTTTATTTTTAACAGTTGACCATTGATGCAGGCGAGCATATAATGTGTTCTGACCAAGCCTGTTGAATTAGGAGCAGCGAGGCTGCGTCCCCGGCACCCGGTTGCCCGCATGACTAGCTTATGCCCCGAAATAATTACACGGAAACTGTATTCTTTTAAACATTGCCTGACCCATTAGTTCCAGCCTCTTATTGGCTAGCTCTTACATATTGTTCTAACCCATTTCTAATATTCTGTGTAGCCCACGAGGTGGCTTACCAGGAGGATCTTAACCTGCGTCTGTCTGGAGTGAGAGAATCATGGCGACTCTCTCGACTAAGCTTCTTTCTCCCAGCATTCTCTTCTGTTTACTCCACCCACCTATGTTCTAAAGAATAAAATGGGCCAAGGCAGTTCTTTATTATAATTAACCAATGTCCTTCCTCCATCACAAGACTGCCACCCATTCTCTCCCCTTCAATCCTCCCCAAATCCCACCACTATTACTCCTTTTCAATTTCATGTTCTCTCTCTCTCTGTGTGTGTCTCTCTCTCTCTAGAGTTCACATAGAACTGCCAGAATGTGAATGGATATAGGGGCAGCCTTTCAGAAGCTGCATCCCCAAGTAAACCTGATTCCCCCTCTCAACAATTACCAATAGCTCCTCCACTAGAGGTGGGGCTTCAAAAACTCTTACTCCATCCATGCTGGGGTTTTATTTGGCTTCATCTTGTACAGATCTGGTGCACGTTGCCACACTCATTATCAGTTCTTATGAGCAATTTTTCTGTTGTTTTGCTTTGGCCATCTTCTCCCCACTTCAGCAATGAATGATTCCTGAGCCTTGGGGAGAAGTGGTGGGATTTTGATGTTCAGATGTAAGCTAAGAACTTAATTGGTAGTCTCTTATTTTTCTCATGTTGTGGGTCTTTGTGTTAACCAGTATATATGACAAAATGAAGCTTTTCATATAAAGGTTGAGAGATGCACTTACTGGTGGGTGTAATTATAAGTTGGTTTAATGCTACATTTACTTAGCAGTAGGTTATCCCATAGAGCCTATGGCCTGCCTAGCCTTGGGTTTTGGGCCAGACAATGTTCTGTCTTGACAAGCTCATCTTAAATCCAATCAGAAATGTAGCTGATTACTCTAGGAACAGTCATGTTGCTCTTGCACCAGTGGGTATATCTTGACAGACTGCTCTTGTAACCTGTAGGGTTTACATTCCTACTGGATAGCTTTCCTAGCTTTTAGGTTAGTACCACCTTTATTTCTCTATGTCCAGTGATCAAACTATGTGTCATCTTCAGCAAGAGGGTCTTACCATTAACTTAACAGAGGGTAACCTATCCATCAGAAATGGTTTCACCCAATTCTTCATTTCCCATCTATTCTTTTGGTAACAAGAGTAAACATTTTGAGACAAGGGTGTTTTTTTTTTCTTTGTCTTCCATTGAGGATTGAATCTAGGACCTCATTCACACTAGTTAAATGATCTACCATTGAAATGCATCCCCCAGAGAGATCAGAGTCTTTCTATTCATAAAATGCTTTAAAATACAATGTATACCTTTTATGAATTGCATACAAACACAGAGGACTTCATGATTATTGCAGCCATCCTTACAACCCCCTTCTCCATTATCATCAGCACAAACTCATGGAAGAAACCATTGAATTCTGAAAGAAGTCAGACTAGGATGTCCTTAGACATGTACCAATAAGAGACCAGTAGGGTAAGAAGAGTTAGTAATATCCAACAACACCAGTCTTTCAGGTCACTTGAGTCAATGACAGCTGTACATTTCCATTATACGATCTCTGTTAGAAAACTGAAGGTTTAGTTGTACTATTTTTCTATTCTTCCTTGGCTCATGTCTTAGCATTCATGTTTTTTAGTCATAAAAGAAAAAGGGGCTTTTTACATTTGTCCATCCATAACGTCATGGAACAGAGGCCTTGAGAATGTCGGGTGTGTTAATCATTTGATGAAGAGGCATTGGCCCATTTCAAAGATGAAAGAGTAACCTCACAATCCAATTAATGTGAATTCTTGTTTATACTTTAATGCCTAGCAATCACTTATGAATACTAATATTATTTAGGTTACTGAGGGGAAGAGTTGATGAACAAAACTTGGCTAATTTGTAGAAAGATTCTTGTCAATGGAAAATTTAAGAAATATTTAATTTGACTTAATTTGAGTAAATTTGTTGTCATGATAAAACTATATAATTTTTCTTTACTTTCTTTCTTTTTTTTTTTTTTTTTTTTTTTTTGAGACAGGGTTTCTGTGTAGTTTTGAACCTGTTCTGGAACTAGCTCTTATAGACCAAGCTGGCCTGCCTCTGCCTCCCAAGTGCCGGGATTAAAATGTGTGTCACCATTGCCTGGCTTGATAAACTATATACTTTTAACACGTACCATGCATGAGAGCAAGCTTGAGGTGTATGTGTGTATGTGTGTGTGTGTGTGTGTGTGTGTGTATACTTCTGTGGTACACATTTTAATGTAGTTAGCCACAGAAACTGACTAGCAAGAAATTGAAACGTCAGAATGGAAATCCAGGTGTTGAGATCCCTAGGATCACTATCTTTCATCTCTTCCCCCATCTGTCTGTCAACATGACTTTCTGAACTAATCTGAAAAAATACTTTATAAGAAAAATGTACGGACTTGTTTTTTCCCACCCTAATAAAGTGGCAGTCTTGGGCAGTGTTTTTGTTAAGCATCTCTGTTCCAGCTTTAAAAGCCAAAAGAAACATGGAAATAAATATACAAAAATGTGATTTAAAATACAAATGTAGATTCTTTAGGAAAACAGCAAATTCTGATTATAGAGTTCCCCTCCTCTTCAGTGACTCAGTGGACTTCCTCTTTCTGGGAAAGCCCAGCGTGTTCCCAGCCACAATGCTCTCTGTGCCCTCTCTGATCAAATATGCTTTACCTTTGAAAACCCAGCCCCAGTCACAGAAATCAATGGGTATTTAACTCACAGAGCAGTATACTAGTATACCAGCACACAGAAAAGCCACCACACATGGCAGTGTGGTTGTTAATTCCTGGGAAATTCTTAGTATAGGAATAGTAGTTGCATATTTTTTTAAAGAAGGGTAGTTGATTTACTTTCTCCAAGAGTAGGTAGTATAGCTTTCAAATAAAAGAATCAACTCCCCAATAAGACACCATTTGTGTATTCCTTTATTGCCTTTCATGCACCACCAGGCTGCATGGATGCTTTATCATTGGATTTACTGGGTGTCAATTATAAATGGACAGCTATGGCATCTTTTAGCTTTGTTCCTGTTGTAATGGGATCGTATGAGGCTGTGCTGAACTTCAGCATAATGTAAGACTTGGAGTAGAGCCTGGCCCCTCTAGCAAAATCTTAGAGCTTGTTCATGAGAGACTATAAAGTCATTTTTGGACCTGAATTTTCACTCTGTCTCCTTGTTCTACAAGTGGATGTGTGTTATAAAAGTCAATATTTTGTTAGATGAAGTGAGCAGGTATGTGCACAGGAGTGTCTGCTCAAAGGTACTGTTGAATGCATGAGCAAGACAGAGTGGGTTTATTAAACAGCATACCTACTAGAGATTTGGAATATTTTTAAATGGCTTTATATCATTTTTTGCGGGGGTGTTTCAAGACAAGGTTTTTCTGTGTAACAGCTTTGGCTGTCCTGAAACTCGCTTTGTAGACCAGGCTGACCTCAAACTCACCGAGTTCTGCTTGCCTCTGCCTCCCAAGAGCTGGGATTAAAGGCGTGCACCACACCGCCTGGCCTATGGTTTTATATCTATTTACATTAAATATGCTAATCACCACCACAGATCCTCCCACAGACAAAGGAAAGTTTTCCTAATTTTATGAGCTCCGTTAATCATGTTCTATCAATTCTTCATGCTGTTTGCTCCTCTCTTTTGGGAGTGCCACTGGGTTACGATATAGTCAAACAGAAGCAAAAGGGGTTTGACAGCAAAAACATGGATAAACTTAGGACATCCTGTAGTTGAGGTATCTGCCCAGGTGCTTAGTTTTAGGGCCTGTGGTTCCTTCAGGATGGAGAATCCTGTCTCTTGTCTTTTGAAGTATGGGAGTTGGGGACTACCTGCTGTATTACATGGTATTGTGACTGTGCCTCTTCCCCTGGGTGTTGTCTTTGCTGGGTGAATTTTCATGTACACATGTACATCGAGGTAAAGGACACAGTCTCTCACTGAACTCTGGGTTACCTCGCTCAAGGGCTCACATCTTCCTCTTTGCAAATCTGATGTGATGTGTTGGAGGGGAGGGGATGACAAGCATATGAAGATGGAAGAAGGGGAAATGAGTTTCCTTCTGAGCAGTACCCCTGGGGCCACAGGGAGAGCACAGTTTAGAGTTGTTAGCGGTTGTAATATTTTATCCAAAGAGTCGAACTGTTCAGGCTTCCTCATGTGGAACAGCCTTATTTTCGCCACTACTCTTTGCTGTCTGGTCCAATTCGTAATCTGTTTTTGTTTTTTTTTTTTTCTCTTTTTTTTTTCTTTTGGAAAGAAAGAAATTGAACTTTGAGATCTCCTACCTAGAAATTGCATGCTCAAATTCATTTGTAGGAAATACCACCTTGATCATATCTCTCAATAAATTCTTCTTTCAGTAATTATTTTTGGTTGATTATTTTGTATTATTTTTAAAAATTCAGACTGGTATATTCATTTCTTGACATTTATGCAGTGGAGGAGAATACATCTTCACTACTAACTGATTGATTAACGTGTCTTTTGATATAGTCTCACAAATGTAGCCCAATACAGCCCAGGCTTGGCTCAAACTAGGGGTCCTTCTTCAGCACAAAGTTGTTTACTTTTTTAATAAAATATTGCATACATAACAGATAAAATATCAAATTGAGAAAAAAAGGTTGGAGGGGAAAGAGGAGTCCTCTCAATCAGAAGTAAAATTATCAAGAATGGCCAAGCTCAGCTCATCTGTTTAATCTTGGCTTGCAGCATTCTGCATTAGCAGTTCTTACCTTTCTCAAATGAACGAGTCTTTTTCTTGGCCCCATCCAAACCAAATCTTATTTCCTACTTCCCTGCAGTCAGCTGCTGTCATTTCTAATGTGTTTGACAGTCTCAGCAGAAAAGGAAAAAGAAATCAGTCTTGTTGTTAGTGTTTACAGTGGTAAATACTAAATACATTATTTTTTTTTCTTTACAAGATAAAGACAAGTCTCTATTCAAAGTAAGTAGCAATCCTCACTTTGGCAGCAACACAGAGAAGACGAGATAGTCCTCATACAAGGATGGCATACAAAGTCAGTAAATAGATTTGAGATCTTAGTTGATTATCCACTCCTGTTTGATTCTGCTCTTAATCTCTTATTCTTTGCTTCCACGAATTCCCTTTCTTTTAGAAATCCTGATATTAAAATATTCTATTCATGGGTGTTCCCTCATGCTGCCCCTGCCGAATGACTCTCATAGTAATATTTTTACTGCTGCCTCTGCTCTTGCTGATGGTGTTCTTCTATGACTGTGTGTTAGAGATTGCTGCGAACTCCAGATGCCAACTCCTCTGTCCTTTGAGAGTCCTAACGTAGAGATACCATGTTGTTAGAGTTTACATCCAAGGACACTGAAACACTGAAGTTGATCCAGTCGGTGGATGAAGAGCACACAGCCAGTGAATTGGAGCTGTGACCCAGAATGCACCATGGGAGAGTTTCACTCACTGCAGGATCCAGCTACAGTTTAGTTGTAGATTTCATGTAGATCCCTTATCTGTACCTCAGAATTTTTTTTCTGTAGAAAAGAGGTGATTCTGTACTCTAGGTGCTGGAAGTCTGTGCTAGAAGGGATGTATCAGGCTTTGTTGACTTTTCATGGGGGGGGCCTTACCCTTTCTGGGGAGTGGATGGGGTGGGGGGAAGGGTGGGGAGGGAGGGAGGAAGTGGGAGCGGAGATGGATGTGTGGAATGAGAAAAGATTGTATTAAAAATAATAAATAAAAATAAAAGGCAAAAAAAAGAGAAATTCAGTTAGAACCTGCTATTGATGCTGCATATCTTGCTGGAGTTTTAGGGAAGCACTTGTCACTCCAGTTATCATTTCAAGCACGAGACCATAGTCAAGCGAATTTGAAAGGTTTCATAACCTACATAAATGTACTGAGGCTTTTGTGTAAGATTGATGCTAGAGGATGCTTCTGTGGGAGCTTGAGAAAAGAGACTTGAGGCCAAAGAGAAACAAAATGAAAGCTTGGATGGAAATCGAGGGATACCAGAAAAGAGTCTACAAAGCCATGTCACCAGAGAAGCAAGCCAAACATAGCCTCAGGTGTTCAATGTCCCGGTGATAGGAAGGAACACAATTATTAACCAAATGTAAGCAGTCCTAATCTCACGACAAGCCTGTTTTCTTGGTGAAGCTGTGATTCCTTTGATAGGTGGGTCAGTAGTAGAGAGACATCCCTTTGGAGGGCAATGGTCTGGTGCCATATTGAGTGACAGTATATTGTTAGAAACTAAACTACTCTAGGAACATGTGATCAGGGAGTACCCACAGGTCAGGAAGCCTCAGTTTGACCTGCCACAAGAAAACCCCAGAGAGATAACTGTAGAGAGGCAGACAGTCTGGATCCTGATTGGCTGGAAGGTTATATATTGGAATGTATATAGGGAAAGATAACTCTGCTCTCAGGTGGTGGCCAGGAACAGCTGTCATCAACTGAGAGTTACTCTTATGACATAGTCAAGATGCCAATGATACAAAGCAAATACACAATATAAAAGGCTATAAAGGAAAAATAGCAACTCACTTATCAACATAGAAACATTGAAATAATATACAGTCCCTCATCAGCAACTTTTAAAGCCCAGAAGGCATAGGAAGTCAGTAAGTGCTGACCAAGAATTCCATGGCCTGCAGTGGTGTCTTTTAAAATTGATGTAGTAGCAAAACCATTTCAAGAGAAGCACAGACTAAGGCATTTCATGACCACCTAGCTAGTGCTGCAGAGGGTGATTTAAGGACTATTATACAGAGGAAGAAGAACATCTCAATCTCCAAAGTCCAGGAAATGATGAACTTCAAGAGTTTAATAAAGGTCAACAAAGAAAGAATCCATCATGTCTAACACAATTACCCAGGAAATCCCTAATACTGAAAGGGGAGAAAGTAGGAACAAACAAGAATCCAACCAATCATAAAAATGATCTATCAAGCTTCTATTCCTACTAGGAATGATTGCAATTACCTTGGTCTATGAGTCCACCAATACAATAAGCAACCCGTAGAAATGTGGGCCTTCATCCAGCCCACACGTTGTGCCAGTCTTAGTAGGCTGTGAGCTCAGAGTATAACCAGGCTTAGCACTGTTGACATATAAGCCTTTGGCTGGTCCTTACAGAGTTGTAGGCAGAGGCTGCTTGTTTGTTCCCAGCCACCTAGTACCAAAATAACCACACAGAAACTGTATTAATCAAAAACACTACTTGGCCTATTAGCTATTTTCTATTGCATATTTTTAGCTAGCTCTTATATCTTAAATTAGCCCATTTATATTAATCTGTGTATTGTCACGGGGTTGTGGTCTACCAGTAAGTTTCCAGCGTCCAGCGTCTGTCTCCTTCAGCAGCTACATGACTTTTCATTGACTCCGCCTACTTTTTCTATATATCTTTCCCAGCCTGGGTATATTCTGTTAAACCATTGGATGAAAACAGCTTCTTTATTAACCAATCAATGGCAATAAATTATTCATAGCATATAGAGGGGAATCTCACATCACAGGGGGCCCTCCAGAGCTGCACAGAATCCTTTAGGGTATGACCTCAAGCCAATTAGTGTGGCTGAGTCATCCTGGCATGCTCTGGCCTCTGAGACGCCTGTGGAAGCAGACTGGATACTCTTTTATTTACTTTTTAACAACATATGAAGAATGTGTTTGGGATAACCCTTGGTTGGATTGCCCTCTATTGCTGAAAAAGTAACATTCCACTAGCAGCAGACTCCTGGCAAGTTCAACCTCATTGCCATCTACTGCCAAAACAGTGGAAGTGATGACCATCTCTGAGAACACAGGGGTACACTTAGAATTCCAGGAAAGAGGTGTAAAGCTAGATGAGGAAGACTGGAAAAACATCCAGTTCTACAATGTTCAGATGATGTTACATGCGAACAATCACTGGACCTTTCCGTGAACCATGCCCTCACCAATTTCTCAAAGTTTCATAAACTGACCAGGCAAGGGACAACCTTCAGATAGAGAATTCGAATGGTCGCTTTAGGGGAGCAGATTGATCTTGAATGACACACTTAGAAATATTTCAATACTCTAACAGAGGTGAGTGAAGAAATGGGAAGTACTTTTAAATACTAAATATAATTGTTTAAAAATAATTTTCAACTATTATACAAAATAATAATTTCACACACATCATCATCATTATTATGTCTTATTCATGTTTACAACCCACACACTTTTCTCCCATCCATCCTCTTGCTCTCTCATTGATCCCTTGGCTTCCTCCCATATCCCTTCTTCTACCTTTATGTTGAACGTGTGCATATGTATATGTATACATATATATTAAAGGGCAGTTTCTGCATATAAGAGAACATGAGAGATAGTTGACCTCCTCCAAGTTAACCTACTTTTGCACTCTGCCCACCCCATTAGACTCTCTTTTTCCCTTCAAAATTCCCTATTTTAAAATTTCATATGATTTAAATAGGCATATTAAAATTTAGGTTGTGCATAAGAAAGAAAACAAGTCATACTTGTCCGAGCCTAGCTTACTTTATGTAACATAATAGTATACAGCTGCATCCATTTTCTTGCTAATGTCGTCATGATTTCATCTTTCTTTACAGCTGACTTCAAACTCCACTGTATATATATATATATACATATATATATATACATATACACATATATACACACACACACACACACATACATCTATATATCACAGTTTCTTTAGCCATGTAGCTATTCAGCTATTGGTGGATACCAAGGTTAGTTACATAATTTGCATAATTTGGCTAGTATTGTAAATTTTTAATCACTTTCATAAACATTTACGTAAAAAGAATTTCGAAGGACAAGGAGTGATGCAGTGTCTATCATTTCAATGTAGTCTCAAGTGGGTGTAACCAGGGCAACTTAAGAAAATGTAACTTGTGTATAAAATTTTGGTTGGAGATGTTAAATTAGTCTGGGATGGTTTTACGTGTCTTTCCACCTTTGGCTGGGAAGAATTTTCCCACACTTACGCTGTCGCTATTGAAAAGGGAGCATTGGGAAACCAGAGCCATTTGCTCAAATAGTACTGTATTCAAGATGTTTCTAAAGGTGTATCCGTTTCACCAAATCCCTCAACTGGCGTTATCCTAGGGAACTTGGTCTTTTGTTGGCATCTTAGACCTGGAAGAATATTTCTGCCTTGAAAGCTCACCAGATTCTGGGAGCATCAGTCAGTTATGCATTCTGAACGTTCCGAGGACCAGTCCCCCAAGGCGATGGTCTTTTAAGAATGCATTCTAGTATAGGTGCTGCATCCCTCCCATTTCCTGTGTATCAGGAGTGTTCCAGATGCATCCAGAAGCTATGGATAAACTATCTATTTCATTAGACTGTAGCTCCTGGCATGTCAGTTCTCAACATGAAGCCAAGGAGTCAGTCACAGTATCAGCCAGAGCTCTGCACTCTATGCCAGTACAATGAATTAATCATAGTATGACTGGCAGAATTCTGCTCTAGGTAGTTGTTAGTCCAAACTCAATTACTATCAAGGTCGCAGGAACTGCCTCTTTTGTATGGAGGCAATGCTCTACATGAATAGCACTAACTGGTGTGAACTGAGTTATACTTGGACTAAGAAAACAGCTCCATTCACTGCAAAAATCTTGACCTATCTCTGTTATTTATCTGGTAGATGAGTCTTGCTTCTGGTCAGAAGCAAGAGCCAGAATGTGAGTCTGGGACCTTTGGTCTATCAGCTATGTTGGCCAGTCACAGGGCTCCCAAAGTGGCTGTTTGACAAGTAATCCCTCCCTTTTAATTGAAACCATTTGAAGGTGGCAAAGCCTGCTTCAGCAGAATTTAGTTGGGGGTTCTCAGGGAGGGGGCGCTGCAGCTGAGGAAAAGTTAGATTAAGAGAAATGAAGACAGAAACATAGGATAGACAGAGGGGATTGAAGGTCAATACCAAACAGCCCCAAGTTTATTTCTTAGCCAGCATATATACTAAATACAGTCAAAAGACAGAACAAAGAGCAGTACAGTCAGCTAACCACCTCCCTGCACTGTCCTTGGGAGGAAGCTCAAACAGGTACATTATCTCATTCACCTAATCTGCTTCTAATCTCTAATGAAGAATGCCTCTGGTTGGCCTACACCAGCCCAAATCTTAATTGAAAAAAAATGTGCTCTTTCAACTGGGCAAAATTGCTTTTTCTGTGGGTTAGCACAGACATTACTCATAGCCCTCAAGGTTGCTGGAAGAGGCAGAGCAGGTAAGCTTGAATTCTATAAATTTCTTTAAATCAGATGGAAACTGAGTCACACGTGGTCTCCAACAAGAGGGTAAATCAAAGAAATGGAAGAGAACTGGTCCTCCCTATATAAGAATATCAAAACGGCTGACATTACAGAAAGAGCTTCAGCTTACTTTATCAGAGGATATCTACAACTTACTCCAGGAAGAGAGTGGTGGGATAACCCTTCTGTACTGTCATTGGTTGATAATAAAAGCTGAATTGGCTAATAGCCTGGCAAAATACATCTGGGGGAAAGTTAAAAGGCAATACAGAGAAGAACAGAATTGGGGAGATGTCGTCCAGCCACCAGAGGAACCAGATGGATTAGAACACAGGTAAAGTCACAAGACACATGGCAAAACGTAGATCAACAGAATGGGTTAACTTAAAAGTAAGATCCAGTTAGTAATAAGCCTGAACTATCTGGCCAAGCATTTTGTAATTAATATTAAGTTTTTGAATGATTATTTAGAAGCGGCCATGGGATGGGGTGGGACAAAGAAACCACCGTTTTCAGAAGAGGTCAAAGCTTTGCCACCATCACCGTTATCACTGTCATCCTAGAGAGTATAGGGAGAGAAGTAAACAGCGACCTACAGGCATCTCCCCACCTGGAGATGTCTCCTGGAGGAGATCCAGCGGGACTTGACACCTCGGCCCTCAGAGGCCCTCGTGAATGAGCACACTTCCAAAGGAATGCATGTGCGGAGGAACACCAAGCAAGAAGGGAGTGGTTAGTTATCAGCGGATGTCTACCTAGATGCAAGGAAGAAACACTTCATCTGCTCCATGACAGGACCACCCAGGCTTCATGACAGTAAATCAGCTTTGGCTCGAGGAAAGTGGCTTTCATGAAGCTCTTTCTAATGTGTAAACACACTTTACCAGCTTACTCACTCGGAGAAGGACATTGCCAATTAAATCCCCGGGCTTTGACTCTCATCAGACGTTGGTTATTATGAAGAGCAGCTAATTGTTTGCCTGCTTTGTGTATATATGTTCATATGAATGCATAGTTCAATGGAAAGTCCCTAAATTTTTAGACAAAATGAAGGGGAGGGGTTGGAATTCAGTGTGTGCTGGGAGCAGACAATTACTTATTTCTTCCTGTGTAGTATCTTCACATTGTCTCTGAGAAGAATTTTCTTTTCCCACCTTTCTTTACCTTAAAAAAAAAAAACCCAAACCTCAGGTTCTACTGATCTCTTGGTTCTTGGTCTTTCCTCCAAATTCAGAGTCAGGATCATTAAGTCAAGTCCCTTTCTGGCTATCAGTTTTCCTTTTTGCATCTGATTCTTAATCTTCCACATTTCAGGGTTCCAATGACTTCAGTGGGCTTCCCCAGCTAATCCATACTACCATCCCCATTTTACGGTTGTCTAATCAGTCCTCTTAGTTCCATCTATAATCCCTGTTTATTATATGACATTATGTGTTGACTGGTTCTTGAGCTTTCAACTTGAATATCTTTGAGGGATCATTATTTTGTTTCTTATCTCTTCTTCATCCGATCACTTTCTTCCTCTTTCAACATACGTTATTTCATTTTATTTTTCTTTTTATTTATTTTAGAGTTTCAAATTTATTTTGAATTACATGTATTCGTGAGTGCATTCATGTATGTATGTGCACTATGTGCGTGTCTGGTGCTCACAGAAACCAGATGGTTCTCTGCATTTGGAGTTACAAATGGTTGTGAGTTACCTTTTGAGGTCACTGGGAAGCAAGCCTGTATCTTCTGCAAGAGCAGTTAATACTCTTTCTGAGATTTCTTTCCAATCCTTCCTGCTTTATTTTTCTCCCTAGTGTTGATTGTCATCCAATGTCTTGCAATGGTTGATCCCGATTATCAACTTGACAACATTTTGAATCATTTAGGAAGCACACATCTGGGCCTGTTAGTTAAAATGATTTCAGAGAAAATTAGCTGAAAGAAAAAGACCCATCCCCAAAGTTGGTATATCTCCATAGTGTATGGTCCAGATGAGATGAGGAAAAAAGGGTGTAGATCTGCTTGCTTTGCTTCTGTTTTCTAAGCAAGTATGCCTGCCATTCCTGCTGCCATCCTCTGTCCACAACAGACTCTACCTCATTTGCTCTTCCCACGTAGACTCAATACCTTAAAGTACCTTAAAGGGAACTTCCAGGCTTCAGAGTTGGATAGGGGCTGCTGAGGCATACGACTTCATGGGCTGAGCTGCTAGCAGATGACCTTTGTAGGACTACCCTTTTCCTTGTAAGTCATTCTATAAATCCCCTTTCATAATATATACACATTCTATAGATCTTGCACCTCTAGAGAAGCCTATTTCATGGTAGCTTTTTGTGTGTGTTTCTCCACTCTGTGATAGAATGAAAGTTTCAAAAACAAAGCAAAGACTTTGTCTTTTTATTTTCTTCCAGAGCTACAACCAAAACATTGCAGGTCCTCATTAAGTATCCTTTGGATTGCTGAATCAGGATTTAATTAGTAACTGAAGACTATCAGCTGGACCTTAACAGTGTGCTTCTCTTCGTGTTCTTTGTTCTGTGTTTCTTCACTACTTAATCACCTTTCTCATGGAAATTTCCACTTTTTCAGTAAATTCCTGCCTAGTGCACACACATTTAATTTATTTCCTCATTTAGAAATCATAGATTTGTTCACCTCAGTATTCTACTTATTATTCTACAATGGCTTGGCTCAAAGATTTTGAGATTATGCATGGCATGTCTCTGCCTATCTTATCAGTGCATTTTGTAGTCTATGTTTTAAGATTCTGGAATTTGTGTCTAGAATATCACTTTCTTTGGCTCTCTGGAGGAATCCTCTTTCTTCTTAAAGAGACTCACTAAGCACACCAGTCTCTACAGATATTTCAATGGGAAAATGTACACAAGATGACCTGCTCCCTCCTATGAGGCCTCTGTTGTCAGAACTAAGAGGAGAGGCCTGCTCTGAGGGCTCAAGAAGACTCAGATTGTGAACACACACATTTTCTTGTTTATAAGTCAAAAGTAGAGAGCCAAAGTCCTCATGATTCTCTGGATACAATCACATCAAATCACTTTCCATTATTACTAGTACTGATTTTTGAGCAACGGTTGTCCTCTCCCTATCTCCCAACACACATGTATTATATTGGGACCCTTCAGATTGGTTAGACTAACCGAGTTTTTGCTTATTGTTTATCTTAATGTTATCATTTGCAATGATGTTTTATAATTATACTTGTCCATAACAAAGTTACCTGGACATTGTCCCATATCGTAAACCTTATGGTATGTGCAAAAATGAAGTTTAGAAATATCAAAGGTTTTCTTCAGCAGAGATTCACACCTCTATCTCATTCCCAAGATCTTCCTAGAGTCCTGGCAGAAACTATTTTTGTGATAAGTCAGAGTGTTATTTTATTTTTGTCTTGATCGTGGTTTCCCTTGTATCTTTTCAGAGTTGAATAGAAAGACAGATAGAAAATTGGCCTTGAGAGTTTAAAAGGATGCCATTTGGAAGGTTTGAGCAATGATGAGTGGGTAGGGTTAATATGCATGCACACAGGTTTTCAGTGAAGAAAGCATGGCATAGGAATGAGGCTTTTGATCAAGGAGGTCCAGAGCTGTGAGTCAGCCCCGTGTCAAAGACAGGGTTTTAGGTTAAGGTCTGAGTGAGATGTTAGGATAAGCCATGTAGGGGATGCCTAAAGAACATCATGGATGCAAGAAATTGAAAGTACAAAGGCATTCCGTAGGAATATGAATACCAATTTCCAGTGATTTATGGATGTTTCCTAGGGACCTGTCCTGGTTTGGGATGCTGTAAGAAAGTTAGCCTGGTTTCTGAAATCTGTGGAGTTATCGGTATGTTTTTGAACCTGAGTATCGGTGTAATTTCTTTAGAGTAGATTAAATCTATTTTCTTAATTTCTAAAATATTTTTTGGAAATAATTCTTCAATAAAAGTCTGTGGAAGTTCTAAGAAACACACAGCAAGGTTTGATTTGTCTTCCATTCCTGGCTGTCGTTTACCTCCACAGGATCATCTGGGTTGGGCAGAGTGGATTTTCTTGAGTCATTTCGCCTCTAAAATCTTGCATTAACTTCAGCCACAGGCTAAGTGTTTTCCATCAGCAGGTCCAGGGAAGCATTGGTTCAGCTTTATTTATTTGTCGCAGGTGTTAGAACTTGACATTTGACGTGACTTTTCCCTATTTTCGGGGGCTACGAATTAAGAAAGCATCTGAAATATGCACGAAATGTTATCAGAAGCACACTTACACAGAGAGTGTTTTTGAAAAGCTTTCAGTGAACTCTCCTTTATACTGCAGGTTTGAAAAGGCTTGGTGCCTCACTAATGGTCTCTAGCCAGCTGATTTTGGTCCAGGCGGCTGAAAGGAGTATAATAAGAAACCTGTTCTTTTAACATTTTCAGTCTCTCTGGAACAGGTCTGAGCAGGAAGTGTGCTGTGGGAAGTCTGTTCTCAGATTCTCCCTCCTGGCTCCTCATTTCTAGAGACTTCTTCCAAGCCCAGATGAATATCTGAAATAAAATTTTCTCCTTCCATATGAAAGAAATTAATGGATGGAGACAAGAGGATGCAACGTTTCAACACAGCTCAGTGGCGGAGGACTTCCCATCGGCTCCTGATGGTATCAGGATAATTGCTTCATCATGTCTTGCTTATATTTAGATCTAAACTTTGGGGCTAAACTAAGATGCTGCAACATTTCATGCCCCTTTTGCTAGAGAGAGCCACGTGTTGACATTTATTCTGTGAGTGAAGGAAGAACATGTGTCCCAAGGCCCAGAAAATTACCCATTAAATGGAATATGTTCACAGAAAATGTACCAAGATACAAACACCAAGCGCATGACATTGTCTGTATCTTCTCACCCCAGATTCTAGAAACTCTTTGGCCAGAATTTACTATTTTATGACCCTATCATTGATTTAATTTTTTAAAAAATCTCTGGAAAAACTTAAATTTATTTCTCTCACTAACGTAAACACAGGGAGCTTACCCTTCTATTGAAAATATATATTTTAGATAAATTCATGAAGACTAAAAGAGAGTCCTGATTTGTTTTGGTCTAATGATTATTCTAGCACAAATTCTATAGTCACAAGGACCATATTGTCAATAAAATACTGCTAATAATATCAACCACAATAATTAAAATATCTTTAGGTCTTTAGTACACTATGTCTACTGGGAACTTACTCAGTATTAAGTACCATATTCCTATGCAAAATTCCAGAGATATAGGTTTTAATTCTGAGATATTTAATAATAATAGTGATATCTGATGAAGACTCAGTATATACTTACCACTGAGACAAATCTGTATACTACACAATATAGTCATTGCCACAGGCCTTTGAATTAGACACTGTGCTTTTTCACATTTAGCAAGTAATAAAGCTATGGGTTAGAAATTGCCCTTGGTCAAATTAATAAAAAGTGACAGAAACAGAGTTTGAAATTTTTTGTCATAGTGTGCACTTCTCCCTTGACCACTGAACTGGATTTTTTAAAAAAATGTAAACACAATATGACTACTGTACCCACAAATGCACTACTACTCATGAGACAATCCGTGCTGATAGAGTAACTATAAGACAGAGAAGTTAAACAACAGAAGGACGCGCTCAACCAAGTAGGCAGTGGAAGCCTTTCCTTCAGAAGGCGAGGTGGAAGCTGTGAGTGCAACAATGACGATGTGCATCAACTAAAATTATGATCCCCCCACTCTTCACATGCACAACGCTAGACTCCTGGCTAGGTAACATAATAACAGGAAAATGATAGCTACCTCTTTCCGTGTGAGTCTAAGAAAAATACTTTATGTCTCAAGTAAATGTGTGGGTCTAGATACACTCCACTTTAAGTAACAAAAAAGAACTAAAGAAATCTTCATTGCAAAGCCTTTACAAAGACAATTCAGTGGGCAATGGAGTCATGAGATGCCTACCCGGTCTTTTCATAAACATTTATATTGCTTCTGAATCTGTGGTTCACACACAAATCTTATACCCCATCTCATGGCTCCTCAGATGCACAATGCCATGCTTTTTGAAAGCCTGAGAAAACTCTGCATTATGGATGTGATTTATTTTAATAACCACAGAAGAAAATGCTTAGACTGTTCAGGGGCATCCACTGGCTGAGACCGTTTCTACTCTACCTGCATCTCTAGGCTGAAACAGTATCTAATCTGCCTGCCTTCAAGTCTGGTCTTTCATCCAGAGGATCCCAGTGTTGGTTCCAATATATACAATTGTTAGAGATGAAAACTTCATTCCTTTACCTTATTATCAAATAAATTCAAGTTTTCTATTCCTTTAAGAAGTATGTGTGTTTATATAAAAGTCTCCAATTCATGAGGCTACTATTGCTTACCAAAAAAAAAAAAGCATGTTAATGTGATTGAGCTCAAGTAAAATCAGAGAAATGAAACATGTTACCGTATTTCGGGTAAATAATAAAATGAAGCTCCTTTCAAAAAACCTTTTAAAGTGCCATGAGAAGATAGGAACAGTGATAGAGCAGGAGTCAGAGATGTTCCTTGCCTGGATATGTGACCAGGTTTTACTAAGAAAAAATATCTAGGGATTAGTGGAGCTGACAGTATAGCATGAGTCAAAGATTTCTGAATGTATAATAAATATTACTATTTCCATCTATTTTATAAAATATTAAAGAAAATAAATGTGATCTTTTTGCTTTTTGTTTCTGGAATAATTTTTCTTTTTCATAGCATATATTAATTATACAATTGTGAGTTTCATTATGATGTCTTCACACATACACATAATACATTTTGGAAATGTGATCTTTGTAAAGAGCTTCTCCTTAATTTACTAAACGGCAATAATTTTTTTTTAGTCCTTTTATCATAAATTACATCTCAACTGCAATTTCCCAATCCCCATCTCTTCTTTTCTAGACCCCCCCCCCGTGACTCCCCTTAAGTAAGAGCAGGCCTCCCAGGGACATCAACCAAACACAGCATAACATGTTACAAGAAGACCAGGCGCATACCATCACATTAAGGCTCAACAAAGCAACCCAATAGGAGTGAAAGTGTCCCACAAGCAGGCAAGAGAGTCAGAGACACCCCCTGCCCTTTTCCCACAAGAATGCCAAGCTACTCATCCATAACATATGCAAAGCATCTAGGTCAGACCCATAGAGGCTCCCTGATCCTGCATGCTCACATGAGTCCTGGTCAGTTGATTCTCTGAGCCATGTTCTCATGATGGGCCTGAACACTCTGGTTCCTCAGATCCTTCCTTCTCCTTTCCATTGGACTCCCAAAGCTCCACCTCATGTTTGATTGTGGGATTCTGCATCTGCTCCCATCAGCTGCTGGATGAAGTCTCTAGTCTCTTTGATGAATATTCTACTAGAATCTGGTCTCAGAATACTCTGCAGGCAGGACATACTGTAGGTTCAAGGTTTTGTGGCTGGGTTGGTTTCCTAATCCCTCTACTTGAGGCCTTGACTGGAGACGGTCTGTTCATGCTCTGTGTCCCCCATTACTATGAGTCTTTGCCAGGATTCTCTCATTAATTTTATGGAGTTTCCATTGCACTAGCTTTCCACTTTGTCCCAATAAATGTCCCCCAATTCAATTCTATTGATCAACATGTGTGCTTTTATGCCAATACCATGCAGTTTTTATTACTACAGCTCTGAAATACAGGATGGAATCAGGGATAGTGATACTTTTGGAAGTCTTATTGTTTTAGCTATCCTGGGTGTTTGTTTGTTTTCCCATATAAAGTTGAATATGGATCTTTCAAGCTCTATAAAAATTATGTTGGAATTTTGATGGGCATTGCATTGAATCTGTAGATTGTCTTTAGTAGAATGATCACTTTTACTATGTTAATCTTATTGATTGATGAGCATGGGAGATCTTTCCATCTTCTGATATCTTCTCCAAGTTCCTTCTTCAAACACTTAAGTTTGTAATCATACAGGTTTTTCATTTGCTTGGCTAGAGTTACTTTAAGATATTTTATATTTTTGTGGCTATTGAGAAGAGGGTTGTTTTCCTCATTTTTTTTCTCAGCCTATTTGTCATTTGTAAATAGGAGGACTAATAATTTTTTGTGTTTTTTTATTTATCTTTGCCCAAGTTGAAGGGTGGGGTAATGTGATGTGGAAGGGAGATGGGATTCAGGGTACTGAGGAAGGGAGTTGGGATTAGGGGCACTGAGGGAGTAGAGGAGATCCACTGGTGGGCTGCCTATCTGTGGTTCTGGTGGCAGGTGTGGTCTCTGGTCTAGCTTTCAATCTCTGAGTTTGCCTGTTTTTCTAGCTTGCTAGGCCTGCATCTTTTCTTCATACTCTTCTGGCCTACACCTGTTCTTCTGACTGGAGTGGCTTTCTCTTGAGCAGTGTAAGGCTGCCTGAGTTGGCGCCAGAGGTAAAGCAACAGGAGGGCAAGGTTGTGGGGCAGGATGGGGGGGGGCAGTGGAGTGGGTCTTTGGGAACTGAATTAGGGAGCTGGGCAGTTCAGCTGGCAGGAGGGGCACTCACCTGTTCTTCTGGCTGATATGGTCTGCACCTGAGCAGGCGAAGGACAACAGGGTTGGGGGCAGAGTGTCAGTAGTGGGGAAGGTGGTGAGGTGGGGGGCAGTGGAGTGGGACTTTGGGAACCAGATCTAGGGAGTGGGGGTAGGTTAGCTGGCAGGCAGGTCACTCACCTCTTTTCCTGACAGGTGTGGCCAGCCCCACTGGAGTTGGGGCAGAGAGCTGCAGTGGGGTAGGCGATGAGCTGGATAGAAAGAATTGCAGTTATTCTCTGTATAAGAAACAATGGATAAGCTCTGTGTGGGTCAAAAAAAGCCCACATTAGACAGGGTAGACAAGATAGGAAAATGTAGTTACAAGGTAGAAGGACAGGGAGTGGGGTGATGAACTTGAATACAAGGGATATGCTGAATTCATGTTAGGAAATGGCTTGTCTTCACGTCACCATGCTATTTTTGAGTTAATACTTCCTCTAACAGTCTAGACAAGTTGAAGATTCATTTGTAAGTCCTTTTAGTGGTTTTCACAAAAACTAGAAATCAGCTGTACATTTGCACAACTGTGGCTTGTGCAAATCACAAGAGTAGGGGAAAGAAATAAACTTAAGAGTTAAAAACACTTCTGGACAATGTATGCTCAATAATATTTAATTCTCCATCTTACAAACACAGTGCGACTACCAAAGTAATGAAGCACAATGACAGGGTGTTCCCCATTTTAAAGTATACTTTATTTTCATCTCAGTTCTGTGGCATGTTTAATAAATTTAATTTTGATTATTAAGTCTTTCAAAAGACTTCTTAAAGTTTGGGCATAGGTAGGTGACCTCTTTCATTACGTTAATGTTTGATTATCCAGAGACAATTTTCAAAATGACTGACAGAGGGAAGCATAAAAAAACAGACATTGAATTTCTCCTCCAATTAAATCAGAATTAATTGTGTTAAGATTTCAAATACAAGAATTTGTTTTCCTAAAATTAGAAAGCAAAATTAAGTATACTAAAGCTCTTTAAACAAAATCTTAACTATTGTCTATGTTAGGGAGATGGAAAAATGGGGAACCGCATTTCTGTGTTTTAGAGAGAGACCTAGTTATTTTTAACTGCTAATAAAGCAAAGCAAACAATGCAAACAATCTATGGGATTTCTTGGGGCTGAAGAAGCTCTTCAGTGGTAGAGTGATTACCTGTTATACAAGAAGCCCGAGATTCAACCCTCAGTGTCATCCCCTGCCCCAAAATATTAAAAGCTTATGGCAGATGAAATTAGGCAATTTGGATTCATTCATTCAAAAGGTATTTTATAACAATTTCTGTATTCCAGATTTTTTTTTTTAAATCCAAATCCTGTGAGTATAATGGACAATAAAGCCAAATTCTGGCTGGTCCTCTAATGTCAAGAAGAAAGACAATGGGGATGAGGATATTGTTCTGTGGTAGATTGTGTTCTTGGTACCCAAGAGGCAGTGAATTTAGCCCCTACACACACACACACACACACACACACACACACACACACACACACAAAGAGAGAGAGAGAGAGAGAGAGAGAGAGAGAGAGAGAGAGAGAGAGAGAGAATGATGGGGGAGTGATTTCTTAATAATAAAGAAACTGCCTCGGCCCTCATAGGACAGAAAATTAGGTAGGCGGAGTAGACAGAAGAGAATGCTGGGAAAAAGAAGCTGAGAGGAGTCGCCATGATGCTCCCACTCCAGACAGACACAGGTTAAGATCCTCTCTGGTAAGCCAGCTCATGGGCTACACAGAATATTAGAAATGGGTTAGAACAATATGTAAGAGCTAGCCAATAAGAAACTGGACCCAGCCAGGCCAGGCAGTGTTTGAAAGAATACAGTTTCCGTGTAATTATTTCTGGGTATAAACTAGCCATGCAGGTGGCCGGGTGCCGGGTGCCGGGGACGCAGCCCTGCCGCTCCTATTTCAACAAGAGAGAGCGCAGCAAACGATGTTAAATAGTTGGGCTATCAGGGAGCGCTTCCTTGACAAAGATGCTTAACTTATGCCATCAGGCAGATAGGTGAGGAACCGTGTTCCCAGTGGTGGAACAGGAATGAAGGTGCAGCCGAAGCTGACATAAAGAGGAAGACAGGGAAAGTTGGTAGAAAGTGGGTCATATGGGTCTTTGGATTCCACGTCGTTTTTTATCCTAAGCCATGAAAATGCATGAAGCAAGTAGGTGACTTAGTCAGATATTAGGGCTTGCATCTGGAAAGAACAGCTGTTGTGTTAGAGGACAGATTGTATCAGGTGTGGAGTGGTTGAGCTATCACAGGATTGGGTGAGTAAAACCTCCAGGGACCTTAGAGGTACCTCATAAAGCAGCAGGTGGCAGGCATCCAAAGAAATAAGGGATTGCAAAGATTTATAGGAGATAAAGTTGGCATGACTAGGTGATAAAAATGGGTATGGACTCTTTATATTTAATATATTCTCATATATTCTGTTCTTACCTGTAAATGCATGTATTGTGTAACTATGTTATGAGGCTGTGGTGGTTTGAATTAAGTATGGTCCCCATAGAACTCATGTGCGAATGCTTGTCCCATATGGAGTGGCACTGTGAGGAGGTATGGCTTTATCACCATAGGTGTGGCCTTATTGGAAGAAGTGTGTCACAGGGGAGGTGGGCTTTGAGATCTCCTATGTGCTCAATCTATGCCCAGTGTGACATTTACTTCCTGTTGCCTGGGGATCTGTTGAGCAAGACGTAGAACTCTCACCTCCTTCCTCAGTGCCATGTCTGCCTATATGCCATGAGGATAATGGACTGAACCTCTGAAAGTGTAAGCCAGCCCCAACTAAGATTTTCCTTTAGTTTTTTAAATGGATTTTTATTGAGCTCTACATTTTTTTTCTGCTCCCCTCCCTGCCTCTCCCCTCCCTTTCAACCCTCTCCCATGGTCACCATGCTCCTAATTTACTCAGGAGATCTTGTCTTTTTCTACTTTCCATGTAGATTAGATCCATGTAAGTCTCTCGTAGGGTCCTCAATGTTGTCTAGGTTCTCTAAGAGTTGCAGTAGTCATGGTGTCTCCTTGGCAGCAATAGAAACCCTAATTAAGACAATGCTTTATAGAGAATGTTTAAATAGAACAATCTTTATGGTAAATTTATTTCTCCTTTTAAAGCAGATTTTTCACTTTCTCTTAATTAAGAGTGATGCTCAGGATTTTAATATTCAAAAAGTATGAAATGGCCGAAGGAAGAAAGATGGAAGGGCAGCTTTTCTCTTTGCTGGGCCAACTCATCAGCTTGAGAATTCTACCATACACTTTGCACTGTTTAATGCTGAATTCTGCCAAGTTTCTTCCAAACCACTCCTCAAAGAAGTCACTTAAATAATGACTCGGTTATAATAACGTATTAGATTTAAAGTGACAATAAACGAGAATTAAAAGTAAAAAATAGCGAATAATGTGTGACCATCATCATTCAGGCAGGACATGAATGATTTAGGGTCAGGCTGAAGAATGATGCTGGAAAACTTACTGGGCTCAGGCTTCTATTTACTGAATTTTTATTTTTACTTTATTGATTTTTCTCCCGTTGTAATCATGCAATTCTTTTTGATGAATTTTGCAACTTTTATGATTCTGATTTGTTAGAGTAGTTAAAAGAAGTATAAATTATAATTAAAATCTTCATGTGTTTTTATATTTTCTCATAATTTTTTTTTAGGTAGTGGTTAGATCATTGCCCCACAAATATAGGTTTAATAGCATGATTTCCTGTATGGTGCCGTGTCTGAAAGTCATGTCTGAGAAAAATGTTCTTAGGGGTCCACTGATTACTGAAGAGAAAGACATATCTATAAGAGAACAGCTGATGTGTAACAAAACATTTAGGTATTTTGCCTGCTATTAGTATTTATATATAGATTAAATTTCTCTTTCAAAGCAAAGAGCAATGGAAAATGGTATCTCTTTTAGTGGACAAACTAAGTTGCAACTAAGTGGTGACCTGCATAGACGTTTTACGGGATGATTTACTCAGGGGCCTTTCATTGTTAAGAAGACCAGACCTTGACAGCATCTAGTGTTTTGGAGATTTTGCTGGGATATGTTTCCAAGACTCTAAATGCAACAATCGTACGGCACATTACTGTACAGCACATTACCTTAGCCTACTCATAGCAGGAAGAACATCTTAAAATACAGTATTACAAGGGCTTTTGTAGTTTGTCTTCCTTCCTTCCTTCCTTCCTTCCTTCCTTCCTTCCTTCCTTCCTTCCTTCCTTCCTTCTTTTTCTTTTTGTTTCTGAAAGGGGATCTCCTTAGGTCGCTCTGGTTGCCCTGTTACTCACTCTGTGGACCAGGCTGGCCTCAAACTCACAGAGGTCCTCCTGCCTCTGCCTGCTGAGTACTGGGATTAAAGGTGTGCACCACCATACCCACCCCCTCATAGTATTTTATCTTTCTTTTCTTAATCATATGCTCTTTGTCAAACATAAACTACTGGAAATAATATAACAATCTAGGGAAGGTCTGGAGAATATTTAGGTTTAACTTTTAGCCCCTTTTCTTGATAATACAAATGATCACCTTCAGTTGGTATTTTATATTGTAAGTAATTCATTGGCTTGGAATTCCCTATATCAGGGAGCATTCCTAAAATGCTCTTGACACCTAGCCTTTGTCACTGGGCCAACAGGAAGTGCCGCTGCTGCGAACAGGGAATGGTTCAAATGGCTGCCTCACTCAGCCATTTTCGCTTCAGCTTCCTTTTATGTACTGTCTTTTGAATGCCAGTGTTTTTTCTGTCCTTCTGACAGCAATATTTCTGTGAAGCCAAGCTGATTTCTGTCTTTCTTGCTGTTGAAAGATGACTGTTAGCCCTCTCTTAATCCTCCACAGTCTACACTAATTATCCTTGTGAGATGGGAAATGTTTTAAACTAACAAATTTACGTTTTGGTCTCTGAGCCCATACAGATTTGAGGTTCAAATTCTACCATCTTTAAGATTTTTTTTTTTTTGATAAATCTTTTAGCGGAGTTTGTCTTGACTCTAGAAAGATTCAAACATTTTTAAGATCGCACATGTCATATGTATTGCATCATAGGTAATTCAATTTATGTTGGCTCTTTCTTATAAAGTGGTTACAAACTTTATTTCCTTTGTATTTTCATGTTGGTGAGTATAACTGAACTCATTTTATAGTTGAAGATATCAATGTTTCAAGAGATTATATAGTTTGTCTATGGTAATATAGCACATGAAAAAGTCTAAACACATGTAAGGCAACATTACTTATTAAACACATGATTCTCAAATTGCAATACTTAATAAATCCTTGTTATGGGTGAAGCATTGTTTTGGCAATGCCTTTGGTGATACAACATGGCTAAGAGGAGGTAAAGTTCGTGCTTTCCGTTTCCTTCTTCCTTTCAACAACTGCTATTTTGAGTCAAGATTTTCAGTATAAACGCAAAGTGAGATGACCCACTTATCCCTTCAGGTTTTTTTTATTCATTAACTTACCAGAAGTTCAGAGATTTCTTTTGGAATTAGGAAATGTTGTCATATTGGAGAAACCACCAAACTACCACCAATATAGTGTGTCCACATTTTCTTAGATGGAGTGAAAATGAGGCTTGAACCATTTTCACTTGACGGCGTGCTTTTATAGAGCAATCAGATGAACTGCGGAGTTCTACCAGGAGCAGCAAAAGCAGCCGGGGTATAGAATCCGGACACGGCTGGCTTCCTAGTCTTGGCCAAGCTTTGTGCTTCACCAGCAGACCAGGCGGCAGCACATGCGCAGAGATCCACACTGAGGCGCTGCAGTAGCATCCAAAAGGATTCTCCAACCCTGGAGTCTTGTTCTGTGATCTGGTGTCACCGATCTGGCTCTCACCAGCCACACAGAGCAGGTTTTCTACCAGCTGTATCATTTTAATACAGCCCCTGAAGCAAGAAGTCAACTTTTCTTCGTACTTAATTATGTGGCTGGAAATGGAGTGACTCCTCCACAGAAACGGTTTCTTGGCCGTTCATTTCTCTAGGAATTCTTAGAAGAAAGCCTCTAACATTCTAGGGTTGTGGTGTCTGGCAGTTCTGTTCATTTGCAGAAAAACTGGTGGAAGTTGTCACTAAGATTGAAGTCTTGGGATGATATTTAAAGCGCCAGCAAAATAACTAAAGCTTTAAGATATCTACAAGATTATATTTCTTTGAAAAAAGATTATTTGGGGATCAGTGTACAAAGGGGTCCGTGAAATAAGAGGGAAGCTTTACATGAGATCTTGATTTTTTAATGGTGACTGCCCAAGGACTGAAACTCCATTAGAAACACACACAGACAGACAGACACACACACACACACACACACACACACACACACACACACACACGCATGCACGCATGCACACAAGAGGCTATATAACATTGGAAGCTTTGTCTTGCATTCATGAAATTTTTTTTTAATTAATTAATTACTTTGATACTGGCATTGTGACTTAGAAACCTTAAAAACACTCCCTTTAAGTGTAGTTGTGTAAATGAGGGCGCCTTTCAGCTTAGGTTGGACAGGAGGGGAAAACGCTGCAGTTCTGCACATATCCAGCAGGGGTCAATATGTTTTCATCATTACATAGGGAACGCTCCCAGGAAGGAGCCGCAGTGTTGATCCTAATTGGAGCAGACACAAGGATCTTCTATAATCCTCTGACATCCTTTTCAAATAATAATTCTTAGGTGGGTGGTGGGCTGGTGGCTGCAACGCCAGTGCGAGGCTTCTCCACAATGGAGAGCCTAACCATTGTCAATTATTTTTGATGTATGCTAGCTTAACTTAAGTCTCCTTCTGACTGGCGTTTCCAACCCACAGAAGGGCATTCCTCCTCCTAATTATTGAGACACAGTGCCCAGGATGGCCAGAACCAGAGTGCTGTTTGGGCTTAATGTGCTCTCCAAAGCCCATCCCCTCTTCCCAGGTTCCTTGTGCTTTTCCCACTCGGCACAAAGAGAAACATATGCTTTCAGTCAAGGATCTTGGGAATGGTCTACTTATAACCTTAATTGTTGAGGCCATTTGACTTTAACTCATTAAATGCCAGACCTTGGAAACAATTAGAGACATCCCGAGTGGGTATGATTATAGTCACACACATACGTCTCCCAACAGTTTGGTAATCACAACTAAATCTTCCTTGCCCATGCACTCTCTAATAATTTGTTTAGGGGCTCTGCCAGCTGTGGTATGTATTAAGGGAACCAACTCTCGCCCTTTGTGTTCATTTTAAAGACTCTTGGTGGCCCCAGTCTCTAATTGTCAAGCAGAGGCATTCTTCATGTCTTCCCCCACCCCCACCCCCACACAGCTCATTCAGTTTTTACTGTCTTTGGCCCTGGATACAGCCCTTTCTGCAGATCAGGGGAGTGAATGTCTCCATGTAGAGACATTTGCAGAAATCTGATTCTGGAGAGCCAGGAGTGTTGAGCGAGAATATATTACCAGGACACTGCGATCTAAGATGGTTAACTGCTTGTGTGCTGGGGCACAGCACCCTCAGGCTCAGGGAGAGCAAGGCTTTTTACCTGAGGCCTTCTCAGCTCTCTCTAGGTGCGGGTTGGGGAATGCCTTTTGGAAGGTGAATTAAAAGCTGGAAGGCTACAGGAGCTTGGCAGACTAGTGCTTTTTAGAGCTTGCACCACGGTTTTAGGGAGTCGGGGAAATTTCCACTCCATGTAGAGTCTGGTACGTTCCTAAAAAGATCCTGTTGTCACATACGAAATTGGTACATGCTTTTTATACTTGTAATTGCATTCTACACACCTAAAACTGTTGACGCTTCTTTTACCACCGTCAAGAATCACCAATACCCTTTAAAGTTCACGTTGCCGTATTTAACATAACAGTTAGGTGATAATGTTCTTTGATGAGACCACTCCATTTCCTATCTTTCGATTCCATATCTATGTTAAAGAATGTAGGAGCCATCCTCAAATTTAGGTTGATGTAGAAGGTTTGCATGGCACAAGTTGTTGATTCCATCTTGGATCTGACAGCCACCTGATAGGCACTCTACCACTGATGGGGAGTCAGGAGAAACTGGGGAGAATTTTGGGCTCAGCCTTGGCAGTTGCCAAAGGCAGATTCATTTCCCAGTTTTTTTTTTAGTGAAAGTATTATTTACACGAGTATAAAAGTAGTTCGCTGCACAAGAATTAATTTCTTAGAAATAAGCATTTATTTATTTGCTTCCTTGGTGTCTACTATAATGCCAGAATCTGCTACCAGTATGGGATTGTATTGATGAATAAAACAGGCTTGGGCTGTATTCCCATGAAGGTTACATGCTGCTTGCTAAAATATACATGCTTTGAAAATATGTATGTTCTAAAAAAAAGTTCCCAGTGTATTTCTATTTCTTCACTTCACACATTCGCTTCTTCATATTTAAAATGTAGGCTGAGATACTCCTTGCATTCTCTGAAGGTGAAGAAAAATTCCAACTACAGGGTGAGCCGCAGAATTTCGGGTTCCTGCAGAATTGCTGCAGTGTCTTAATTGGGAACAGGGTGGAACCGACTGGCCTACAAATAATTAACAGATTAGAATGCTTTTTAGAAAGTTCGCTCATTCATAAAATGGAGTCACATGCCTCTGGAGCAGTTGACACTGGAGTTCAAGGTTGCCCATCCCTTCCGCAGGAGGCTATGATAACACAACACAGCCAAGTCTTGTTCTCACAGCAAGACTTCAGGAGAACCAAATGGGCTCTGCCCTTACAGTCTTGACCTTACAAATTAGGAGCAGTGAGAGGAAGCAGCTTCCAAATTACTCTTTAAGACTTGTGTGCATTTTAGTTCTTCCCACTGAGTTTACTGTTAAATATGGAAGCAACCTTAAAGGAGAGTAAATTGGTTTCCTTCATTTGTTTGCTCAAATACATCTCAAAGTTCAAAGAATGACTGTCTGCATTTAATTGAAAGAAACATAGTTTTGAAAGTTAAAGTGAAACCCAGTTCTTGAAGATAGAGTTGGTCTTTGTTTTTTGTTAGGATGCTTCAATTTTTAGAACATCTGGAAGCTGGTACCTTGGGCATCCGTCGTAGGCTTTTTGTGATTGTTAGTGTTCTTTTTAAAACTCAGCTTAGATCTTTTATTTCTTTCCCTCACTTAGAGGAAAACAACAACCACCACCACTATCCCAGAACCAACTAGTGACCCTTTCTTCCACTGATCCATCCTTCTTTCCCTCCCCAGAATATGTAACTGATAAATGGCATTTTCTATTCATGTTTACCTTGAGTTGGTGAATAACTAGAACCATGACAGCTTTCTGACCATAAGAAAAGACTATGCTGGGGAGGTCATGGGCCTGAGGGGAGAACTTACTGCTGTTGTCTTGCTATATGAACATGATGTCAAGCTACTCCTTTGGAAATATGTTTATGTCTACATAAAGTGGGCAGTGGTGAGTGCAGAGACTCCTAACCTGTGTTAGTGTTGAGACCATAGGACTGTTGAGTGCTCAGTCCTAAATGAAGCATTTGTGTCTTAAACCCAGACCTGAAGCTTATGGAAGAGCATAGAAGAGATGGGGGAGGGATGGAGGATGTAAGGCTTTAGGAACAGGTAGGAAAGATGTGAAAATCTGTCTTTCAGCCATGTCATGTCTGTGGCACTCATAAATTCACAGAAGCAGTAGCTGCTTGGGCAATACGGGGCTTATCAGCATTCCACCACAGAAGGATGAGGGACTCAGAAGGCCCAACCCTACCTGAGGAGCTCTAGGAAGAGTCATAGTCACAAGGTATAGTCCTTGGTGATGATCATGTTCAGGTAAATAGAAACCAACCCAACTACACCCGTGGAGGCATGATGTAGGATTTCCCTCCATATGCTGTGAATACCATTGGTTAATAAAGAAGCTGGCCTGGTCTGTGATAGTGCAGAGTAGAGCTAGGCTGGGAAAACTAAAGAATGCTGGGAGAAAGAATGCATGTAGCAGCAGCAGGGGACATACGTGCAGGAACTTTGTCAGTAAATCACGAGCCTCGTGATAAAAGATAAAATAATGGAAATAGGCTAACCAAAGATATAAGAGCTAGCTAGCAATACACTTAAGTGATTGGCCAAGCAATGATTTAAAAAATATAGAATCTGTGTGATTATTTCAGTTCTGGGAAGCCGGAAGGAACAAGTGGCCTATCCTTGCAGAGGCAACCTTAATTAAAAGTGTCAGGACACAAAGAAGAAAACAATTATGAAAAGAGTCACGAAACCCATTGGAAAGAAGAGGAGGCTCCATGGGAGATGAAGGGGATGAGAGGGGCTGTGGGAAAATGGGTCAAAGAACATTTCTATGTATGTGTATAATAAAATTGTGAAGGAATAAATTAAATATGTCCTCCCCTACAAAAAATACCTCCAAATTTCAAAAAAAAAAATTGAATTTCCATGCACTCCTTTGCTTCTGAGTTTGGGACTTTAAAGAGAAGAGGTTACTGTTTACCTTGCTGCAGATTTTCTGTTTCTAGACTTCCCACTCCTGTTTGCTGGTACACTCCTCACAAAAGAACATACTAACAGAGAAAACACTGTTGTTTGTGGAGAGAGTCCTACTGCCTGGTCTTGTGTAGATTTCCTAATGCGTGGGTATTCAGTAGGAGGGCATAGTACTCTGTCCTTATGTAACGGTTGACTTTCTTGACTGCTGCAAAGGTATTGACAGTTATAAATAGATTTTGAAATAAAAAGAATTGATTAAGTTAGGGTTTTTCTCAGACTGCCCAGACTGATCTTTTATCCAGAACACAAGAGAAATATTTAAGGAACGAACATTGGGAATTATTAAGATGACTCTTAAGGGTTATTTGTTTGTGTGTTTCCACTTTTAATCTTGAAACAGAAAAGTTAGTCTTATTGTACCTTGTTATACCATGTTTAGTTGACAGCCATGGGAGGCCTGCTTTTTTCTGAAGAGGAGATGAAGAAGGAGTGGATCTGGGGGAGAGCAGAGGTAGAGGGGAGGATCTGGGAGGAATGGAGGGAAGGGAAACCGGGGTAAGCATGTACTGTATGAGAGAAGAATGAAAACAGAACTTCCTTTAATCTTAGTGAGTTATTACTGTTAGATGTGGGACAAAGGTGTAATATGAAATCCGGATGCTAATTAAAACCTGTGGACATGAACCAGTGGCCAGTAACTCAGACACTTACATTATTCCTTGGCAACCCAGTATTGCAACACTCTAGCTTCTCTATTATATTGTTTTCTGACATTAAAGAAATAGTTTCATTTTGATTTTTAACTTGCAGTTGACCAATTTGCTTAATCTGCTGGTATACCCAATTCACATTTGAGACTCATCTTTAGCAAATACCATGCACACACATCATATACATATATATATGTATAATATATGATATATCTGAATATTAGCATATATTAGAAATGTGTTTCTAGATTGACTTTAGTAAATCTCTCTTACTAATTGTGTTATTTGATTTTATTTGTTTATTATTTTTGAGGCAAGAGTTTACTGTGTAGTCCAGTGTAGGGAACAGGTAAAGTCCTGCATGCACGAATGTATTGTTTTACATGGGCATGGCCATGTCAAGGACCTCAGTGCCTCAGACCAATGGGAGTGGCAAAACTTTCCAAGGATGCAACTCAAAGGAATGTCAAAGGCTTCCTCAGGCTTGTGTGTGAATATTGACAGTGAGCAGGAGACGTCCACCATAGATTTTCTCGCAATGGGTGTTTGTGGCCGACAGACTACTCACTCCTCTGCAACGACTGTTCCTACGAGATTAGCTAAATTTACCTCCTTGTTCAGTTGCATAAGATATCCTACCTCCTTATCTGTTTGCAATGACTTTGCAGCTGTGTACTGTAAAACACTGGGCTGTTTATCCAGGGTGCTATATCTTCTCCATCTGAGAACCCAGACCACCTGATACCAACTTTTCTGTGTCCATACGTCTTTCATTTCTTCATTCCCTAATCACGCCTAGCCAGGGTTCCTAGAACCAAGCCATGCAAGGACACATGCGTTCAGGCTGGTTAAAACCTACTACTATACTAACCAGGTGTGTGTGTGTGTGTGTGTGTGTGTGTGTGTGTGTGTAGTTTGTCTTCAAATTCTAAATCCTCTTGTGTCAGACTCCCAAGTGCTGGGATTATAGGTATTGTACTGCATACTTGATTTCTATCTTACTTTTTAATGTTTTTATTTATGATTCTCTCCTTTCCCTTGAACTATATGTGTTCATATTAGTCAACTGAATTAGATTCTTATATAAGCATCATACATTGTACATGGAACAGCCCCATGATGTAGTGTAGAAGTTAGGAAGTCATTCAGACGCAAAGAAATAAAAATTTAGGGGATAGTAACCTAAATAAAGATGCAGATATTAGTCATAGCAACATTTAAAGTCTTGGCATTGATTTGGAAGGTCATGGGAGTGAGAACATAGGTAACTGAGATTCTCTTTGTTTCCCTCCCAAACTTAAGAAAATTTCAGAGTTGTTGAGAACATTATATTTGGCATTTTACAAAAGAATTGAGTGGATGGGATACCTGTTAGATTTGATGCTTTGATTAGGAAACAGATATCCCCTTGAAATCTCCATCCAGATTCTCATTATGTCTGTTGGCCATAATTGTGTCCTGTAACATTACTATATAGAATAAATAAATGCTGGCAAATGAGAGTGATATGAAAAAGTGTGAAGTTTTTAGTCATTTCAAATACATAACAAATGCTATGAACATTTGACAGAAAAATTGTAATGGCCATTGGATATGTATAATTGGTAGATCATTATAACTAAGTACATAACTAAGATGGATTATGAACTATAAGTGTAGGATTAATGTATGATGTGGGATGTCCTTCTGTATGGTGTGAATATGTGTTTCTTTTATTGCTTGATGAATAAAGCGGCTTTGGCCTATGACAGGACAGAATACAGCTAGGCGGGAAAGCCAAACTGAATACAGGGAGAAAGAAGGCAGAATTGAGATGGATGCCAGCAAGCTGCCAGAGCAGCAAGATGTACTAGAGAAAAGGTAAAGCCATGTGACAATACACAGATTATTAGAAATGGGTTAATTTATATGGGATAGCTAGACAGTAGTAAGCCCTAGCCATTGGTCAAGCAATTATAATTAATATTAAGTCTCTGAGTGATTATTTTATAATTGCTATGGGGACTGGTGGGCAGGAGAGAAACTGGCTTAGTGGGACAGGGAGAACAGAGAAAAATGTCCAGCTACATATATAATCATGTTGATAATAAATAAAGGAAGATTTAGGTGACTTTGTCAGTCTGGTCTCCCAAGTAGGTAAGTACTAAATTTGGTCTTGACTCAAAGTGACACTCTTACACAGTTAGGAGCTGGGTAGGAAATGTCTTCCCAAAGGCTCATGTGCTCAAAGTTCAGGCCTGAAGAGGTAGCAAGATTGAGGTGATTGTATCACAATAGACTTACTAACATTTGATCTGATCAAAGTTGATTGGGCTATGAGGAATGAGTAATAAGTAGGAGGACATACGTTTCTGGAGGACATGTCTTCTTTTCTGCTTTCTTTAGTTTTCCTCCCTCATGTCTGTGAAGGAAGCACTTTTATCTGCCATGCCTATGGAGTAAATACCTTTGCCTTGTCACAGTACTAAAGGCAGTGGATGCAGCTTATCATAGAGACCTCTGAAACCATGCACCAAAATAATTTTTTTTCTTTTCAGAGAATAGGTGTTTTTAGGCATTCATCACAGAAATAAAAATCTGACCAATCCAATTGGTTTTATTTTTAGGCTATGTGTTACATTGTGTATTAAAGTATATTTATTTAAAAGTAGCAAAAGTGTATGCATGTTGATATTATAACTGGTGGCAATTAATTTAGAATTTTTACCCAGGGCATGCACTCATTCTCCTTGAATTCTACCTAAATTCAACTAAATTGAATATATATGCCATTTCTAAAATGTATTGAAAGTCAGGAGTATTTGCATATGTGCTTAATCCCAGCACTCAAAGGACAGATGCAGGTGTGTTTCCTGGAGCACAAGGCCAATTTGGTCTACATAGGGTTCCAGGGAAGCCAGAAATAAATAAATAAATAAATAAATAAATAAATAAATAAATAGTGGGAACCTTTCTCAAACTCTGTAACACACACACACACTGAAGTTAAATCTCTCTCTCTCTCTCTCTGAACCAATCTCTGTCTTGCCTAGCATACACAAAGCTCTGGGTTTAAACCCTATTTCTGCATACAACTTGATGTGTTGACATACCTGTTATCCCTGTAGGAGGTAGGAGGATCAGAAAATTAAGGTCATACTCAACAGAGTGAGCTTAAAACCAGATTGGGTTAGATGAGATTTTATCTATCTAATCCATCTATACGTCTATCTATCTATCTATCTATCTATCTATCTATCTATCTATCTATCCACCCGCCTGTTTGCCCATCCGTCTGTCCCCTGTCTGTCTGTCTGTCTGTCTGTCTGTCTATCTATCTATCTATCGAAGATGATGTGATACAGTATTCTTCAATATAAAATTTACTAAGTCTAGAGCATTGACAAAAATTAGTAATCATGTATAGACAAGCAAAATTTAATTTTATAACCAATAGAGAAAGCAATTTGAATAAATTAACTTCAGAATACCACAAACTTACTTATTAATCATTTTGTCATGGATGTGCATATAAAGGCTATTGTGCGCCTTTGGTATAATCAATAATAGTGTAAATATAAATTAAGAAAATGACTCAAAACAACCAAAATTAGAAATTCTCAAACTGAAAGTTGATAACTGAGATAATAAAGTTTAATAAAAGGCTTCTCTGTATATTGGCAGTAGAAGAAGAAATAGTCAACCACAAGATAGATAAATAAAAATTATGATCTGAGGAGCACAGAAAGAAGTAAAATTAATTATTAATTGAGCATTAAGAAGCTGTGAGACAATAGGAAATATTCTAATATGAATATAAAATTGAGCCCCAGAATTTGAGGGGTAGGAGAATAAAAGATAGATAAATAATATTTGAATGAACAATTCTTTAAAGCTAGGTCTAGTGGGGGCATGCCTGCATTTCAACACTGAGGAGGCAGAGATAGAAGGATTGTATGATTCTCAGACCAGCCTGGTTTCCTTAGCAACTTTTTAGCCAGCCAGGATCATGTATTATCAGATTTCATCCTCAAAGAGTTTTAAGTCAAAATTTGGGAGACAGAAGGAGCAAAGGCAGTGCTGGAGGACAGCTTACTATTTTGTATGTTCATCTTAGGAAATCACAGTGCACTGGTAAATTATCAATAGGCTGAGAGTCAAAAATCATAGAAAACAATATGTTAATCTAGCAAGCGAATGAAACCAAAAATATATTGCATAGCTATTCTCTATCTGATAAAAAATAATTTAAACCAAAATTAATCACAAGAAGTAAAGAAGGCCACTATGTTTTAATAAAGGTAACACTTAATTGAAAGGCTATAACATCTGAAAAAATATATACATAAAATATTTGGATTCATAATACATAAAATAAACGCTGGTAGATAGAAAAGTTCAATAAGATTCTAATACAATAATTGTTGGTGATTTCAATACTCAATTCTCGTCTTTAAGTAGGTCATCAAAACTAAAAGTGAACAACAGTAATAAAAAGCTCACAAACAAAATTACTCATATAGCAACTGAACATAATAGATATGTACAAAGCATTCCATTCAAGAGGCATAGAATAAATTTCTTCACATGATCCAATAGATTCTTCTTCAAAAGAGACCACATTCTAGGCAATGTCTTAAGTCTTACCAATTAGAAGAGAATCAAAAATATTTTCTTGTGTCCAATCAGTATATACTGCAATAAAAATTTGAAACTGACACCAGGAAAATGTTCAGACACAAATCCACCAAGAGTAAGCAATACATTCTTGAATTACTAGTTAGTCATTGACGAAATCACAGAGGAATTTTTAAAGTTCCTAGATCCCAATGAAATTGAAGAATGGCTTGCCAGAACCTGGGGGTACAGCTGAGTTAATTCTTGTAAAGATCTCTGATAAACAACATTGATGTACTACAAAGTCTTAGAAAAATGAGAACAGTATAAACCCAAGAACAGCATATGACAAGAAATAATAAATATCAGACCAAAGGAAATGGAATGCAGACTAAAACAACAATAGAGAAATTTAATCAAAGGTATGGTATTTTTGAAAATAAAAACAATATTGACAGTTTTGTAGCCAAACTCACCACAAGAATGAGGATCTGAATCAGTAAAATTAGAGGTGGAAAAGAAAAAAATTACTAGATATGCTAATGAATCATAAGGAATGATTAGATAATACTTTCAAAACTTATATCAGAATAAAACTGGAAAATCTAGAAGAAATTGATAAATTCTTACACTTATGACTAAATAAAGTCATTTACCAATTAGTAAGATTTACCAATTAGTATCAGTTTAATAAGATTAACCCATATAAAAACAATAGGCAGGTTATCAACATGATTGAAGCAATAATACAAAGTTCCCTAAAAAAGAAAATTCCAAGGACAGATAGATTCATTACTAGGTAATACTATCCACAAAATGTAATGTAAAACAAGGAATGAATGCTGTCAAACTCATTTTATAATGCCAACCTTATCTGGATTCTAAAATTGGATGAGAAAACATAAAAAAAACCCTAAAGGACAATTTCCCTGACAAACAGAGATGTAAATTCCTACCAGCTAAATTCATGAACATATTAAAAGGATTATACACGATAACCAAGTTGGTTTCTTTACAGAGATGAATGAAATTTGGCTCAAAATACAAAAATCAATACATGTAATTCAAAATACAAGTTGCTTGAAGGACAGAAATTTGTACAAGTATCTCAAGGCTAACACAAGAGGCCACCAGCAGAATCACCACTTCTTCATAATAAAAGTCCCAAAAGAACGAGGGGTAGAAGGAACATATCTCAGCAGATAAATACTATCACTGCAAATTAACAGCTAACATTGTACTAAATGGGTAAAAACTGAGAGCATTTGTCTTAGTGTCCTGTCATTGTGAAGAAACATCATGACCATGGCAATTCTGGTAAATAAAATCATTTAATTGGGGCTTCCTTACAGTTCAGAAAGTTTAGTCCATTCTCAACATGGGAGCATGGATGATCCCAGGTAAGATTCTAAGTCAGTATTTGTCAATACTTATTAAGTTGTATATCAAAAGTTTGAGTAGCTTAGTGCCAAGGAGAAAGACTGCAATGCATATTTTGCTGTTTACAGCAGTATGATAATCAGTATTGAAACTACTTTCCAGGTAGTCTCAGTTTGGGAAAATGTATAAATGCGCTCAAAATAATAGGAATTAGTTGTCTTATTATTAGAAAAATTAAAATGTTTAATGAGAAAAGTCTCAAAAAACATTTTGTTGCTGAATTATCATGTAAGGGATGAGAAAAATGTATGTAAATGCATAGATACACATATGTGCCACACTTTTGTCTCCAGGCTTTGCAAACTTGGAAGTTCTAGGCAAAAAAAAAAACAACCAAAATAAAAACAAAAACAAAACAAAACAAAAAAAAAAAACCCACAAAGAAACAAACAAAAAAAAACCAATCAAAACAAAAAACAAACAAACAAAAAACCCACAAAAACACTGGAAATGACCAACAGTTTCCTGGTCATCATTGCAGATAAATGTTTTCCACGGAAAGAAGTCAATGGTTCTTGAAGAGAGGGCTGTCCACCTTAGTCAGGGTGAGAACAAGATAAAGCTCAAAGACTCAGGGAGAAAATGTTCAAGGGATGAAGAGGACCCTGGAGAAGAATAGGGGTAGTTTTAGCTCTGAAGCATTAGGACTGTGGAGACTGTCACCTTCCCAAGGTGTAAGAACAGCCACAACACAAGGTGGAATCACGTGAAAATTAGTGAGGTATTTTGAACCCATTAAAGAACCATCACCACCACGAAATCTGGAGAGATTGTTGGACCAACTGTGATCTGTTTACTGGGAACAGAAGCCACTGGAATTTGGATAGAGCGGACCACCCAAAAGATGATTCCAGACTCCATTTTTGTGACAATGAGGAGGACCCTGGGCATGCACCCCCCCCCCTTTGCTTTTCCTAAAAACACTGTCAGCCTCTCTTGACTTATCGGAGAATGATCCTCTCATGATTCTGGCAGGGACAGGACAATACCAAGCATAAAGTGTCCTTGGGATAGGACTTGACCAGCATGCAAGTCTGAAACTTTCTGATAAATGGAATGTGACATTATTCCCATGTTGCCGTAGTTTACCAAAGAGAAAATAAAACCAGAAGCAATCCATAGGAGCCAGGCTTTAAAAGAAGCAGAGTGATAACTCCAACCCAGGGAGTTAAGAACAACAGAAAACAATTTACCACTGGAGAGATTTCTGATAGTCACACCCCAAGACACAGGCCCACAAGAACACTGAAATTTAACGAGACTGTTATAAATGTTCCCTGTCCTCAGCACCTTAACCGAATCAAAATGGCTGAGCATAACAAATTAGATTACAGCTTAAAACTGCGAGGCAATCTTATACTGGAGACGTATACCTAAGAAAGTCTTGAATTCAGCAGGACAGGAAAAATAAATGGTGATAGATGCTTGCTTAGAGCAAGAGTTTCTTTCCTGTGTCCTTTTTTTTTTTTTTTAGCAGTTTTTAATTTTAGGTCTTATATTTAAATATTTTGTCCACTTTGTGCCACATAAATGTAATAATATTTTGATTTGTTCATTAAAATCATACTGACTTAAAAAGGACAAGTCAGGGTGATGAGTATATAACCTGCACTACTAAAGTACTTTGATGCCCAGTGCATTTTATTTTTTATAGCGGACAATGAGGACTACTGAGAACTCAAGAACAATGGCAATGGGTTTTTGATCCTACTGCACGTACTGGCTTTGTGGGAGCCTAGGCAGTTTGGATGCTCATTTTACTAGACCTGGATGGAGGTGGGAGGTCCTTGGACTTCCCACAGGGCAGGGAACCCTGATTGCTCTTTGGGCTGACGAGGGAGGGGGACTTGATTGGCGGAGGGAGAGGGAAAGGGGAGGTGGTGGCGGGGAAGAGACAGAAATCTTTAATAAATAAATAATTAAAAAATTTAAAAAAGTTGCCCTTAGGAAAACCCTAAGCAGCAGGAACATTTGACTAGCTAAAAAAAAAAAAAAAAAGGACAAGTCAAATATTAAAAAGACAAAGATGAAGAAGACACAATAATCTGAAGTATCTGACGTGTCTGGGACTACTGTGCCCTGCATATGGTAAACATAGCCCAATGGTGAGGCTGATAAATCGACAGAACTAATGTCCCAGAATGATCATCCCAGCAGCACTCCCGTGACACAGATGTCACATGAAAGAGCTGATGCAAAAAATGACCAAGCATGTTTGAGTGACAATGACCAACACCAACCTACAGATTCCAGTCACTCCAAGAACAAAAAATAATACACATAATAAAAGTAAAAGAAGAGCCAAAACTAAACACTCCCCCCAAAAACTTAGGCATATTACAGCCAAAATAGAGAAAGCCAAATACACAGAAATGATGCCAAAGAAAGCCACAGAATAACATGACCACATCAGTCGAGAAACCAGGTTTAAATATTACAACAGCCTTCGTCATGAATGCATTGGGCGATAACAGAATTTACAACATGGACACGGATAGCTGAAACCAATGATGGCGATAGGTGCCAGGAGAGAGAAACTGGGAACACTTGAGAGATCTGTGCTGCATGTTTTATAAAGGTGGATTTATAAATTATACATACATACATACATATATATATATATATATATATATATATATATATATATATAATAAACTTGAGGGCAACCATTTTTTTAATGTAAAGTTGATCAACATTTCTGCTGGTATAAATAGCTGAATACACACCTGGAACAAACTGATAAGTCACTGCCTGCAATGATTTCGTGTACTGCGTTATATCCCCAGCTTTCGTGGACCTAGCATGTTGTCGCTCACTCTTTCTGCATGAGTTGAACACGGCGACATCTTTCCCAGGAATGTAGTGTGGCCGGCACAAGGTAAAGGTGGAGTGGAGAGACACGGGCAAACACTTGGCTTGCCTGCCTTGGCCAGGGGGCCAGCGTCACCATCCACGAGGCTAAATCATATCGACGACCTCCAGGTTCCACATGATGTGATGAAAATGCTACCTTATCTTCATTGTTGCCCTTTTGAAAACCCATAACCCCAGCGCAATTGGGACATGAAGATCAGGCAAATCTCAGTGAGTGAATCTTTTTTTTTTTTTTTTGGTTTTTCGAGACAGGGTTTCTCTGTGGTTTTGGAGCCTGTCCTGGAACTAGCTCTTGTAGACCAGGCTGGTCTCGAACTCACAGAGATCCACCTGTCTCTGCCTCCCAAGTGCTGGGATTAAAGGCGTGTGCCACCACCGCCCGGCTCAGTGAGTAAGTCTTATAGGAAGTGCCAGGCTGGTACCAAAGACTGTCAAGGTCATCAAAATATTTAAAGAAGTGAAAAAAAATTGCTATAGCTTAAGGAGATAAGGGATAAGGTGACTAGATGTATAATATTGTTCTAAAGGGGAACCTTAGAATATTAAAGAAGAATGTGAGAAGAAAACTAAGAAAATCTTAAGGACATATGGAATTCAATTAATTTTTCATACCTCTACCACACTAGTGTAAAGTAGTAGGAGAAACTAAATTTTATTTCTAGGTCTATGGCTACTTTAAATAATTGTTTTTAAACCCATAATCATAGATTTAGAGGGGTTCTAATTAGTCAACTATGGAAAATGTATTACTGAAATAAAATAATATAATGGTGGTATGTGTTGATACCATATAGCTCAGTAGCATGTGCAGGGCCCTAGCTCTGATTGTAGCAACATAAAAACAATATGACAATATAAACAATCCATTGACTGTAATTCATTGGGTGAAATGAATGACTCCGAGTGTTTATAAAAGTAATTGGTATAGGAAGGTATCCTTTTCTTTAGAGGAGAATGTTGATGGGTGAAGATGGAAGGCACAATGGGATTAAACTATTGTCAGTGATGGGAATATACAATCACCAGTGGGTCCAAAAAACTAGAGAATGGAAAAGTTAAATGAGAAACAGGAACTTGTACGTTACAAATACCAGCTCATTAATTACTAATTAATCTCACTGGGAGACTTATTAGCTTGGCATCTAAGGAACCTGGTAGGAAACACTTCTATTGGGGGATCACAGTTAGCACTTCTGTAACTACAATGATTAATGTTAGGGACTCACTGATATAAAGTATTAGGTAGTGCACAGAACAAAACTTGTGACATTCCTGTGAATAGACATTATCCCTATCTAGGAATGAGGACACAATAGACATATCCAAACACAGAGGCTTGACAAAATTTGGCTTTGTAGTCTTAAACATATTGAGGTCTAAAAACAAAAACCGAGGCAACTGTTGAAGATGAAAAACAGCGGTTCTCAACCTTCCAATGCTGTGATTTTTTAATACAATTCCTCATGTTGTGGTAACCCCAAACCATAGAATTATTTTAATTGCCACTTTGTAACTGTAGTTTTACAACTTCTATGAATCATAATATAAATATCTGCATGGTCTTAGGTGATCTCTGTGTAGGGTTGTTTAGCCCCTAAAGGGGCTGCGACCCACAGGTTGAGAACCACCGCATTAAAACAATTCTTAAATATCTGTCTGTGACCTTCCCAGATGTGTTTTTACACAATCTATGGTATACAGACATATAAAATAGGTACCAAAGTTTAATATTTACTGATAATAAATATTTTATATACATATAGTTTTATCAATTTTTGATTAAAGATAACAAACTTGCATGCTAATAAGATGGATGGTTATGATTGTGTATGTTAAAATAATGAACTGAATCTTGGCTGAATAGCTCATCTTTCAGATCAAAGAACACCTTCAACATTTTTCAGAGCTGATCAATATTGTACCTTTAAAACCATCAATGTTGAGAATGCTGCTTAGTGAAAATACATAGTGCAAATGGCAAAAGAATGTTAATTGGGCACTTCAGAAATCATTGGAAATTCCGTTCTAATGCCGTGCTCAAATTGACTCATTGATTTTTTTTTATGAAGCTCAAATCAGAAACATTTTAAAATCAACGATTCTAACAATACAATCCCAAGTTATACCAACTTGATTTGAAGCTGCTGATGAATAACGGTAGGGAAATACTGAAAGTCTTTGTTGCGTCATTATTACGCTGTTACATTTTCTTAGGAGCAGAAAACTTGGTATGTACAGCAAAAGATTACAATTCATTTAATACAATAGTCTAGAACACATGAGCTAAGGTGTTTGAAGCAACTTTGGTGCATTGAAGGATGACCTGCACCTGGCAAGGTACACATTTTGTATGTCCAGAACCAAGATCTTTTAAACAGCTTGGTGATGCTGTGCTTAAAATTTTACAATGAGGACCCTAAGAGAGACTTACATAGGTCTAATCTACATGGGAAGTAGAAAAAGACAAGATCTCCTGAGTAAATTGGAAGCATGGGGACCTTGAGGGAGGGATAAAGGGAGGAAGGGAGAGGCAGGGAGGGGAGTAGAGAAAAATATAGAGCTCAATAAAAATCAATATTTTTTATGATGTTGTGGGTCTGTTATTGAAGAAGACGGTAGACTGCCAGAGCACCAGACACCAAGCCATTCCTTATCAGCTATGAGCATGGTTATCGGGGTGACTCTTAGGTGATTTTAGGCTGGTACGCTGTGTTCAACTAGGCTTCAAATTTATGTTGTCTTCCAGAAGCTTCTCATTTAATTGATATACTAGGGGCATCCCAGGACAACTTGATATAGAATAAACTGAGCTCACAGATTTTTATAGTTGCAGAAAAGATAGCAAATCTATTTTCCTGCAAAATCTATAATATAATTGCAATTCAAATTTAAAACATGCTAGTTGAAAATTACATCTAACATTATATGAAAAGTTGTTTGAGGAAGTCTTAATCTATAAGTGTCCCTAAGAACAAAGTTACAAGTATCCTAAAGTCAAAAAACCTTTCTAAGAAGACAGGAGCATGACAGATTATAGAAATATTTAATGTATTACTTTCAAGCACAGAGTAATTTATTCTAATTGCAGTTTTGAGGTACAGAAGTCTCTTTTGGGATATCAACAAATGGCGTTATTTGCACATGACCAAATGCTTCCAGACTTTAAATATTGAATATTCTTTTCGTAAAGTGCACATTATAATGAAACAACCTCTGTTTGGGGCTAGTATTATATCCGACCCCACTGTTATTTCTTAGTGCACTTTGCAAACATTGAGGTTAAAATTAAGTCAATAATTGTAAAAAAGATGTCAAAAGATTCCAACATCAACTACGCTATGCCTCATGAGCTGCAGCCCGAACTGAAAGCAATTCTGTTGTTTTTCTCTTAGGGTCCTAAAATTATTTTTCTTGTTTTCTATAGAGAACATATGGGTCTAGGGATTTATCCATTTAGACTGTTTCCCAGTTTTCTTGGTTTTAAGTTTTCAAAATATATCATAAACATTCTCTGTGTTTCACTGGAATCTGTAAAACCTCCATTTTTACATCTCCAGTTTCTCCAGTTCAATTTTTAAATTTTGGCCTTTTTTTTCCTTTCCTTTGGTCAGCCTGCCTCAGTATTTGTCGACTGCATTTGTCTTTCCAAATAACCCCCTTTTTGTGTGATCTTGTGTATTTTTCTTTTAGTATCCATTTTAATAATTTCTGCTCCATTTTAGAAAATTGCATCTTGGTATCTAACATTGTGGGGCTCTTTTTGTTTAAAACATTAGGTTGAGATCTTTCTGGATTTTTAATGTTCATACATAACTATAAACTTTTCTCTTTGAACTACCTTATTTGTATAACAAAATTTCTGGTAATAATGCTTTCATTTTTGTTAGTTTTTCTCACTGATTTTTCAATGAACCACTAGTGACTCATTGAAGAGTAAGTGCTTAAAGTCCCCATGCAATTGTGTTATTTCTGTACTTTTTCTTGTTATTGATTTCTGCTTTATTTCTTTTTTGATCTTATACAATAAATCATTTTTATTCTTTTATATTTATCAGACATGATTTGTGCCTTGAATGTGATATGTTTTGAGAAGGTTCCATGGGATACTAAAAAAAAAGGTCATTTTGTATCCTTAGCAAGGAGTAGTCTCTGTGTGTGTATTTACATATTTACATACATATTATATATATATATATTCTGATTAAGTTTGTTTGATATATTAATATAGGTATAGTGTAACTGAAAGTTTTCCTTATTGATTTTCTGTTCAGATGATCTGCTTACAGATGACAATGAAATCTTACAATCACCCACTATTATTGTACAAGGGCTTGTCATAACTTTATTTTTGTTGTTTGATTAAATTAGTAATACCAGAGTGTGTATGTGTGCATATAAATAGTGTTTTAAGGAAAGTGACAGAGAAAAGTGAGAAATAGAAAATTATGTTAAATGAACTAATGGAAGAAGAAAATGGGGGCTCGAGGACAATGTTGTTGAGGGGAAGAGACAAGAGCAAGAGATATTTTAAAGGAAACAAATTAAAAAAGTATTTCATGAAAAAAATCACTTATCATAATTTAAATAGTTTAAAAATATTGTCAGAAAATGTAAGAAGAGGAATAAAAACCAAACTGAAAGCACTTAAAAACCCAGCAGTACTAAATGTAGACAAGACAGAAAAAGAGCAAATACAGGGACTAAAAAGAGAAATAACCAAGTAAATGAAACATCTCAATGATGAAAAAATGCACAAACATAATTAGATTAGTGAATGAAGTAGAATATAATAACAGAAATAATTACAATTCAATAAAGTATAAAGACTGCTAAAATGTTGGGGAAAAAAGAATTGCAAGGGTGAAAAAATAAGAGAACACTGAGGCTTCATTTTGAGTCTTAAATGATGAAGACTTCCAATGGATACCTGCGGGGCAGGTATATCAGTTAAACTCATGGACTCTTGCCTAAGGCTTTCTGGACTGCTGAGTCTGTTTTGGGCATGCGTCCTGGACCTTCTCAAGCTGTCTTCCCTTTTATAGCTCCCCTTTACATTCCAGGAGCCTCTGCTGGGCACATCTGACTAACTTGTCAACCAATGGTTTGGGAAGGTTCTTAATCCTACAGAGACTCCCTAAATCCCACCCCTGGCTGATATGGTACTAAGGCTAACTGCGACCTGTCTCCCATGTGCATTGGGACTGAAGGAAGCAAACACAACACGGAAACTGGTACAGATTAAAGAACTTTTGCGCATTCATAGTCTCCTGTATTTTACCCGAGAGATGCAGCTGTGGGTACACCTCTGGAGCTTTAGGCTCCACGGCAGGGAATGACAAGCATGTGTACCCAGGACTTGTTCTACTCTAGCTGATCTCAGATCTAGAGCTGTCGAACTGCCAGCATGTTCTCAGTTGAGATCTACTCCTAGATCTTGGAAGCAGACTGCCTCATGCAAGGCTCGGAGCTAGTCCTTTGTTGCCTGCACTTGCTCCCCACCTTTCCTCAACCGTCTCTCTGAATCATCTCTCACCCTAGGGCTCCGATGCTCCTTGACCCATGATTGTTGCATGTCTTGGTGTGTGGGGTCCCTGGGTAGGTCAGTTTTCATCAATAGATTGTCTTTCAAGATGGCTCCTGGTCCCTGCCTTCTGAGGTATACACAGTGACAAAATGAGATCTCTGTCCTTCCTACTTATCCATTGGTGTAACCACTGTCTTACGTGCAGATGGAGTTGAGGTGTGTAAATACTGCAGGCATGTCATGAGGTTAGAACTGCCTGTCTCTTGTCTGGCTTTTATTTTGGAAGAGGCTTCTTCCTTTTGTTTCTACATTTGTTTTAAACATATTTTAAAGGTTATTTATTCTGTTTTATGTGGACAACTGTTTTGGCTGTGTGTATATATGTGCACCATATGAGTGCTTAGTGACTACTTAGGTCAGAAGTGTGTGTCAGATTCCCTTGAACTGGAGTGATGGAGAGATGTAAATGACTAGGGGACGAACCTGGGTCTTTTGCAAGAGCAGCAAGTGCTGTTAAGGCCTGAATAACACCCCCTTTTTTAGTTATCCAAAGTATCAGATTTCCTTATGACATTTGCATGCACGCATACCTAGTTTCCTACATACTGGCTTCTTTCCTGCTTATTTTTTCTTCCAGGTTTGTTTTTCACTACCTTATTCTCTTTTTATATTTCAGTTTAATTTCTACAGATGTTATGAGCTGCTTGGTTGTCGTGTATGTGTGTGTGTGTGTTACAGACTCCTGACTATCTTATTATGTATCTCTTTAGAGCTGGGACAGTAGTAAACACTGATGGTCCCCATCGTAGCTGATAAAGAAAGAGGGCAGGTAGGATGTGGCATGTGGAGATGGGTCATAAACATGACTTTCTAAAAGTTCTTATTCAGCATTCCCCAAAAAGAAATCAGAAGATACAGTGGACCAAATTAAGGTTGCAAGACTGTAAGCATTATTGACATTTCAAAGAAAATTGAGCTGGAAATGAGAGTGAAATACAACATTAGATTTAAAATGTCAGTTTACACAGAAGTTGCACTTTGGGTTCACATACACAGGAAAATGAAGATTCTGGGAGCTGCTGCGTGGATGTGCTAAGTATAACACCTTATACCCTGCGGACATGGCAACAGCTGGGGTATTTCACCACGCGCCTTCCCTCTCTTCCTGCTAGTGTTCCCAGGCTTAGCTTAGAATGCTTGCTTGACTGAACATTTTACATTAGTTTTAAGAGCTCTAAATTATTCTATGGGAAATCCTGCTATTTAAACATACTATTCAATTTAAAACACTATTGACAATTACTCACCAAAATTTATTTTATCTTGAAGTGTTTTACTGTTGTTATTATTATTTAGATAATCACATCTAAATTATATAGGTAACAAGATATTGATTTTCTCTTATGTTGTAATCTGAACATTTCTTTCTATAACTATTTGAAGAATATGCCAAATCACTCATTCCAACTTCTAGGGCTAAGTTTTCCTTTTATAATTGGCCTCACTACTTTTCCAATGATATCTCCCTTTTTTCCCTTCAAAAACTGTAGACATTACATGAATTCAGTTTCTATCTAAAGTGTAATATAGATATAATTTACTATAAAAATGTCCATATCTTTCATAGTTCATATATGTGCCTTAAGTAAGTGATAATCTCAATGGAACTATAAAGATGTTGGGTGCTGTAAAGGAAAATATTACATTATGAATTTTAAGAAAGTTGTCGCTAAAAAAATATTGCTGTTTAACTGATGGAAACAGATATGGAGATCCACAGCCAAACACTAGGCAAAGTCGGGGAACTCCACAGAAGAGGGAGAGGATGGTTACAGGAATCAGAGAGATGGGGGACACCCTAAGAGCATGGGCCACAGAATCAACTAATCAGGACTCACAGGGTCTCATGAATCCATAAACATGGACCCTGTATGGGTCTGAGCTAGGTGCTCTGCATATAGGTTATGGTTCTATAGCTTGGTGTTCCTGTATAGCTTGTGGGTCTCCTAACAGTGGGAGTGAGAGATACTTCTGATTCTTTTGCCTACTCTTAGGACCCTTCTCTCCTGCTGAGTTGCTTTGTCCAGCCTTTTTAGGTCATATATGGTGGATATCCTTAGGAGGCCTTCTCTCTCTCTCTCTCTCTCTCTCTCTCTCTCTCTCTCTCTCTCTCTCTCTCCTTTTAAAGAAAACAAAGGAGGACTTGATCTTGGGGAGAGAGAGGGGAAACTGTGATTGGGATGTAATGTATGAGAGAAGAATAAAAGTTAAACGAACAAAAAGTACTGTTGTTTATTAAATTTCATGATTAAGTCAATTCCTTAATTCCTTAAAATCAAAGCTTCAGGTATGACGTACATGACATTAATGTGTATCATTAAAAATAATGCAATAGGCTGGGGAGATGGTTCATTTGGTAAAGTGGACATGAAGAACTGGTTTGTGTCTCCAGCACCCACATAAAACCTGAACACCATGGCATGTGCAACCCCACCACTGGGAAGCAGAGACAGGCAGATCATGGAAATGCACTGGTCAGTGTGTCTAGCTAAATCAGCAAGCCTTAGGTTCACTGAGAGAAGCAGACTCAAGAAATAAAGAGAACGCTTAGAGGGAGACACAAGCCATTTACCTCTGGTCATTACATGCCTCACCCCACAGCACACAATTGCACGTGCACCTGCATGTACACATAAATCTATACACTGCACACATACATGGACACATGCATGAAGAAACATACAAGTGCTTCAATTATTTTCACTTAAATGTTTCAGGTCTCCCATATTGATATATTTCTTTCTCTTCCCTGAATTTAAAACACCTTTGTCAAATATAACACTGATACACTAATATTTTTAATGTATTTTTTAGTGTGGTTTGTGGGTATCATCTGATCTACAGGTTCTTTGGAAAAGTTTTATTACTTAATCTCATTGCTTATTATGATCTGCTTAAGTTTGTAAATGCCATTTAGATTCCATTTTAGTCAGTCATATATATACAGATGTGTGTGTTTATCCATTCCATATAGTTTTTCAATTGTATTCAAATATTTTTCAAAGTCATTCCATATTTACCTCTGGATTTTGGTGGTGTCTATTATAATAATTCCTTCCTCTAATTCTAATATCCCCCAATTTTTTAAATCCATCTCTTCTCTCACTTTTGGTTTGTTTTTTAGGAGTTTATCTATTTTTCTAAATAACCAATTTTTAATTTTTAATTTTCTTTCTTTCCTTAATAGAATTTCTGTTTCTCTCTTCTTTATCATCCATTGTAGCATTTCTGGACTTCTTTAGGTTTGATAAATGTACCACACTCTTGCTCTTTGCTCTAGTCTAGAGCAGTTACAGCTTGAACATTTTCTTGATTTCTTTTGCTTATTCTTGCCAATGCTGTTGTTCTCTGCCTTAACTCAGAGATCGTTATAATTCTGCTTCCTAAGGTTAAATTCAGAGTATCCATCTACTCTTGTATAATCCTAGATTAAAATTGCTTATTCAATTGTTATTTTACTTGTGGATTTTATTAGGATAGACACCATACCTACCTTGTTCACCCTCATAGTTGCAATTTTCATCTTTTGAACCCCAGGGACTAGTACATATCAATAAATGGTTTTTAACTAAAGGTGTTTTATTTAATCTTTTAAATTCAGCAAGAAGATAGTGAGCCCCAATTCATGTTTGATTAATTTTAATATCTACCCGCAATTGGCATGGAGATTGTGTGTGTGTGTGTGTGTACACATGCAGACATATGCATGCAGATTCTACATGGGTACTTTCTTCTTCACTCCCTTCCTGGAACAATTGAGTTTTCTCTCCTTTTGCTCTCATGCTTCTTAGTGTGGGAGCAGATCATGTGAACAGTACATTTGAAGACACATGTTATCGTTTCCAGCTTCCTGTCTTGTCTTCCCCTTTGAGTGTACATCTGATTATGAAACGATTGCTCTCTGTTCTGAGTCTTCCTGTCCAAACTTAAAACACTAGCTGCCTGTGAAGAGGTCTGCAGTGGCCTAGGTCTGTCTGTGCTCAGGGCACTGTCTGTTGAGTTAATGAGTTTGAAGCCCATTTTTCCACAGCTGTGCGTCATTTTTGTTGATTGGATTTTGGGTATTGAAGATAACATTGCTACCATCTTTCATCATATTTTCTCTTTTATTTGTCGCTGGTTTAGGAATAGAAGCAGAATGCTATGTACTGTCTCCCATTGAACCCTGTCACTCTAACACTGCGATGTCCTGCATTTAGGGAATAAATATTTACCAACTATCTACTATGTGCTAGGAAGTCTCTAGGTAGAATAATTTATCTGATTTTTGAGAATAAAGCAGGTTCATGTTTTATATCTCCTAGTTGATTTGGATGAGCTGGAACTGAATGACATATTGTTCTCAGTGGGATTCAAAAGTGTAAGATTCTGTTGGAAAATATTTTATGAGGGCTCTTCATATAGCCAACTAGTTTATGTATTCTTTATTTTTTTACCACTCTCCTTAATTCTTCTAGGTAAGATGCATTGTTCTTTAGATATCTATTTTTTTAAACATTGTACTTCTGTGTTTGATTAATGCAATTTTTACTTACAGAATATCTACAACTACACTTAAGCCAAAGCAGTTTCTATGGTAACATCATAACTTTCTAAATTCAGACTCCAATGTAATCAACTAAAATGACTATCACACAGAAAAAATTCCTGTTTGTTTCACCTGTAGAATTCTTCTGGTCTATTGTATCACACATGGATTTTCTACATCTAAACTGATTTTGCAAATATAAGTTTTTCCAATTGCTTTATTTCAGGCACTCATTATTAGATTTTACAATATTATATTTCTTTTGGAGTTAAGATATCAAACAAATTAGTTAGATTAAATAAAGAGCATCATATGTTCTAATTTTTACAAAATTAGGGAAATTTTTACACTGGCTGACAAAGTGTGGTACATCATTGCTGTCAAAATATCATACGAGCAAATACCACTCAGTAATATATCCAATATGATATAGTCATTTTTCAGCATAACACAAAAGTTTGAGTTCATTTTCTTTTAGCAGTAGTTGTAAATGACTATTCTGAATATACACATGTACATGATAATTTATGTTATTTTTAAATATTCCCTAGTGGTGGAAAATGTAAAAAATAAGATATTTGTTTGACTAAATATAGTTTTTGAGTCTGCAAACTCTGGGAAGAAACTTTCATAAGTGGCATATCTTTATTCAGGTAAAGGTTATTTTTAACTAATGTCTTCCCTTTGTTGTTTACTTACGGATTCAGTCAAAAACATAAGACAGGGATGATAGAGAATCTAAAATGTATGTGCAAATAGTTGTTATATCCCAAAGCACAAAAATGAAAGGCAAGAAGGGGAAAGGCCATTATATGTGTCAGTCCTGTCTCAGATGGCCGGATATGCACTTCTTTACAAACACATAAAAGTTCAATACACTTAGAGCACTTACAGTCTATGAATCAAAGAAAAATCTTTTATAATAATCTACTATGGAGGATACAGTACCTTTCATGTCAACATATACAGAAGCATTACTTTTTGTTGCATGCCCGTCTCCCACCCCCCTGCATTTACCAACACTGGCAACAGTGCCAGAGAAATTAGACACAGGTAGTGAATGGGGAGATTATTAGAGTCTTTGCTGGAACAGACCCTGGTGGGTTTTGAGTGCGTTTCTTCAGCACTCAGGGAAAACATGCCATTTTCAGTAGTCCGTGCATCAAAGACTTAGCACACAATTAATGGCTGACACACTTGTTGGGAAACTGAAGGAGCAGAGGTAAGGGCTGCCACTGAGAACAGGGAGGCTATTTCCAATAGGTCAGAGAAATTGATCTGAGGATCTCAGTCCAAAACACTAAGGCAACTGTTTCTCAAAGTGTCACATGTCTGGGGCTGCTATGTGTCCATAAAACGTGGAGGAGCCCCTCTCACTCTCTCAGGTTCCAAGGGGAAGCAGCTTCCCTGAAAGCCACTCAACAACTTCATATCCACACCGCTCCTCATACACTGACTTAGATTCTTTTCATGTTAAGATGATAAAATACTCAAGCCAAGCAATTTAACAGAGAAAGGCTTTATTCTGGTTCACAGTTCAGGTTACAGTTCATCATAGCAGGGACACCACGGTATCAGGACCTCGAGGCAGCTGGTCAGTCTCATTGCATAAGCCATGACGAGGGAGAGAGGAAAGGAGAAATCCTTGCTAGAGTTCTCCACAGTTCCTCTATTTTATAAAATTCAGGTTTCTTTTCCCAAGATATGATGCACTGACTCTCAATATACATTTTCTTGTATTAAGATAATCTTTCACAGACATTCTCAGAGAACAATATTAATTTAGATAATCTCTCACAGGTGTGCCTAGAAGCAAACCTGATTCTGGAGTTGGTCAATTTGACAATTAGTCGTAACCAAGGCAGATACCATCTGTTTCTGGTGAATGCCAATTACAAGTCATTTCAGCCTAATTAACACCCGAGTTTCTCACTTTGAAGAATGCTAAGCCATACTGTATAGAGAACATTGTTCTGGTGAGTAAACTTCAATGGCTTTGATGGGTAGTAGTGATTTTTAGATTGATGACACACATTCCAGGACCAGAATGTGATCAATACGATAGAGCAGATTTAAGTGAAGTGGGCCAGGAGGTAGACATTTTTTCATGAAATGGGGCTATAGATATAGATATAGCCCAGCTAGTGGAGAATTCACCTAGCACAGACAAATTTCTGTATCCAGTCTTCAATGGCACATAAACCTGGTGTGGTAGCACATACCCATAATCCCCAAAGTGGGAGGTAGATGCAGGAAGACCTAAAGTCCAAGGTCATCTTCCATTACGTACCAAATTAGAGACCACCCTGGGACACATGAGATCCTGTCTAAAAACGAAAGAAAGAAAAGAAAAATAAAATCCAAGTATGGGTACAAATAATAAAAACCAGAGACAGATATTGGGGTTCAGCATGAAGATCAGAGAAGCAAAGCAGCCAGCCACTGACTCTTACCTCTACTTCAGATTGAAAAGGGGCCTCCACGAATCCTCAGATTGAGATCAAGAGTGAGACCTGTCTTTTCCCATTTTATATTCCTCTCTTGTGCTGGAATTAAAGGCGTGTATCACTACTGCCTGGCATAAGGCTCGCAAGTGGGATTAAAGCTGTGTGCAACCACTGCCTGGTCCATATGGCTGACTAGTGTGGCTGCTAGGCACTGATCTTCAGGCAAGCTTTATTTACTAAAACACAAGTAATATACCACTATAGAAAAGAAAAGAGGAAAAAGGACAGAGAAAATAAAAAGAATAATGAAGAGTGGTCCTTTCTTTGCCCTCTGATCCTAGCCCATACCTCTGGAGAAAGCCTCCCACTTCCCAGAGGCCAGGCTACCATCCCGAACCACAGAGAACAAGTCAACTTCCTGAAAATAGGCACAAGCCTCCTACCCCACCAGAAGCAAGGCCAGCAGCTGAACCACAGAAAACCCCTGACCAGATCAAAGCCCCACCCCACGTAGCCAGAACTTCAGTCACAAACTTAGTCAGCAGCCCCTTTCTGCACAAGAGGCCATGAGGCCATCAGAAGCCCAGCCTTCAACTTGGGCAGAGACCTTCTACTCAAACACAGGCCATAACATCTAGAAGACCAGAGAAGATACAGAAACTAAGGGAGAAAACAGTCATATAACAAAGAGAAATCCAGAAATTGACACCTAGACCTATACTCGCTCCATGTCCATATGGCTAAATGTAAGTATAAGAACGCAAACAACAACAGCCAGGGAAATAGGTTACCACCAGAACCGAGCAAGCCCTTGCAACACAGCAGAAGATCAAAAAAAAAAAAAAATCTTAAAACAAAGTTTATAATGATGATAGGTGTCCTTAATTAGGGGATGAAAACTCCTTAAAGAAATTAGGAAAAGACAACTGCCCCCCAAAATGGAGGAAAGCTGCAAATCCCTTAAACAATGCCAGCAAAGCCAGGAAACAAGCAAACACACAAGTAAAGGAACGGAGTGGAACTGACCTAGGCCCTCTGCATTAATGCGACAGTTCTCTAGCTTGGCCTCCTTTTAGGATCCCTAAGAGTGGGAGGAGCAGGGACTGTCCTGACTCTTGCTGGCTTGTAGAACCATATTCTTCCTACTAGGCTGTCTTGTCCAGCATTAATACAAGGGAGGTGCGTAGTCTTCCTACAGTTAGATATGCCATGTTTTGTTGATATCCATGGAAGGCCTGTTATTCTGTGAATAGAAACAGAGGAGGAATGGATGAGGGGTACAGAGGAGAGGTAGGGGAGAGGTACTGGGAGGAGAGGAGGAAGGGGAAACTGCAGTCAGGATGTAAAGCAAATTAAAAAATAATAAAGAATGATGGGATGTATTAGAAGCAGACAAAAGATTTGAACTTCCATCTAAAGAGTGGTGTTAATGGGGTAGATTTTTTTTTCTGTTGCTCTGATAAAACACCATGATCAAAACAACTTATAGGAGAGTTTATTTTGGTGTATGGGGCTAGAGACATAAAGCCCATAGTCTTGGTGAAGGCAGCAGGCAACAGGCATGTCTGGAACAGGAAGATGAAAGCTCACACCTTGAAACTCAAGCATGCAGCAGAGAGAACAAACTGCAATGAAGGAGGGGTCTTAAGCTTTCAAAGCCCATCCCCAGCGATATACTTCCTCCAGCAAGGTTTCATCTCCTGAGCCTCCCCAAACAGTGTGATCAATGGCAACCAAGGTTCAAGTGCCTGGACTATGACTGGTATCTCATTCAAAATATAGCAGATATTTATGAAGAAGAAAAAAGCAGCTAAGAAAAAAAAAGAGCTAAGAGCTAAGTGGAGTTTAATAAAATGAGGTTGATAATGAAGCAAAATCTGAAGGAACTGAGAGAGGCTCAGGAGGAGCCTGACTGGAGCGTTCAGTCTTGAAGAAGGAGGAATAAACCCGTATGAAACTGAAATCAAACAGTGTGGGCAAAAAGAGATTTATCTAGAGTTTGGAGAGAGGAATTGATGGAACATATGGGTGATGACCTCAATTTCCTCTGTGTAGTGGGAAGTAATGATGTCTGCTGAGGGGGAGCTGTCATGGGTGAAGTTTTTGAGGAATGGATAGACTTGAAGTTGATGGGAATGGGACCAAGAGGCCCGGCAGAAGAGTGCTGAATTCACCACATTCAAAATGTACCCAGCTTCAGGGCTGCAGGCTTTTCCTTGACTGAAGTTTTATTTTTAATGAATTTATGGCTTACTTGAGTCCTTTTTTCAATAATGGGTCTATCCTAATTTTCCTCCTGGGTATTCTCCTGGACAAAGCCAAAATTATTTGCTTCTGCCTGCAAGTAGAACATGTATTGAAACTAAGCAGAGAGAACAGGAGAGAGTACTTCTTTGGTTTATTGAGTGTGTAGTCTATGCAAGTTCAGAAACTTAGGAACTGGTGGGGAGGTTCTTTGGCACTGTTTCCTAGTCAATTGAATAAGTAGTTCAGGCTGGATGGGAAAGCAAGGGAAGCCTGGGAGATAACTGAAGGATAGAAATGAAGGGATAAGAGAAGGAGATCCGAGAATATACTTAGTGAGGATAAGGAAATGAAAAAACAAAGGGACTGGGAAGCCTAGAAGTTGTCAAAAGAGCAGATTATGAAGACATTTCTAGATGGTAGGAAAATAAGAAGCCTCTGATGTTATCAGTGGAATGAGTGAGAAACCCAGAACACTAAAAGACTAAAAAGTACAGTCCCGGACAGGAACACATTGCATCCCCCAAGCTCACATAATCTCTATGCGTGTTGCCTCTCTGTTTCACTCCTGGGTGTTATGCGGATCATTCTTGATGTTTTCACATACAGCTTGCAGACGTTTTTATTTAGTTCTTATAGTCACATATGTAGAAGGACACGGAAAGGAACTCAGAGACAGGTCTTACAGAACACATGACAGGAACCTCTGACCCACAGAAAGAGATTGTCCTTCATCAGGGAGACCAGCAGGAGTGAGGTGCTGGCAGCAGCAAAGTGCTCTAGCTGTCTAGATACACACTTCCTGTTTGTCACAGAATTCAGAAAGCATGACATGTGTCAATAGAGTTCCTTGAATCTTGGAGAAAACGAAATGGTCTACTCTTAGTAGATAGGCAGAAGTTACTAGAAACTCCTTGCTGTCTCAGCAAAACTATCTGGATTAAAAAAAATAAGAAAAATATCGTTCTCTTTGTTATTAGAAGCAACTGTAAGTGCTTTCAAAGCATATTATCTTCATAACTATGAAATGGAGGAATTAAATGGATAGATTTTACCAAGTGCCTTCTTAATTTGTTCCATGAAATTATTCTGATATATTCATAGCATTTATTTCAGAGAAACAACTGTTTTTGCAGACTGCTATTTTGTATTTATATTGTGTGGTATTATTCATTAAAATTATAGTATCTAATAAAATTAGTATTATTATTTCACTTTCTATGAACCATTGCTTCAAGGACCCCTGAAAGATTAGTAGAAATATTGCAATGATCTCAAAAACATTCTGTGTAAGGGGTACTTTTTATTAAAGTTCTGTTCTTGCTAACTCTCAAAACAATGAACTAGTCACTCACAAGACAGTAGAGAAATAATGGGTAGTAGTGAACAGGTACAATTTTAAAATGTATGTTATTGTGTAAAATATGACTGGCTACCTCAATAAATAAAAACATTTTAAATGTAATTTTATTAGATTAATTTTAAGTTATCGTACACAATTTTAGATATCATACAAAATAATTTGTTTCATTATGTCATTTTCAGACATCTTTACTATTGTACCTTGTTAATATCTACACTATTATTTTATTACCCTTTCTACTCTCACCTCATTGGCTTCTGTTCTTCTCTCAGATAGTCTCCATTATGCTGCCATGCCACAAATGTTCATGTATGAACTATATTCTTATATGTGATATGTATCATGCATACCAAAAAGTGTGAATTTTCTTATTCTCACTACGCCATTACATCTTTCTTACTTCTCTTATGCTCTCCTGATGGTGAGAGGTCAGGAGTGACATGAGAGTGGCAGGTAATACAGACACAGGACTTTCAGGAAATTATCATTTTCAATGACATATGGCTTCTAAGATCAAGGTTGACGTTTTCATATGGACAACTGGCAGAAGAATTGTGCATACAAATGTTATTTACTATACCCTTTCCATGGCCAGATTATTGTCACATGCCACATCTAATTCAGATGCTGAACAATCTAGTGAGGTTTGCTCGCTCGCTCTCTCTCTCTCTCTCTCTCTCTCTCTCTCTCTCTCCTCTCCCTCCTCTCTCTGCTCTCTCTCTTCTTTCTCTCTCCCTCTCTCACTCACTCCCTCCTTTCTGATATCAACACTCAATAACTCACAACATGCATGTTTTCTAATATGAAATTAGAATTTTGTAATAGCATCTCTACATTAGTTCAATACACATTTTCTCCAGCAACAGTTTTTATCATGACATAACTCCTAAGGCACACATACATGAATGGATGTTACAATTTTAAATGAATCCACAGTAAAAATAATAGAAGAGAATTCTATCTTTTTTCCCCTTCACACATAGTCATTCTACACACAGGAGTAACCAAAGAACACTGGTTTGGGTACAGTAAAAGCACGAGGACAACTCATTTATTTGACTATCCAAAGTGATATGAGATTTGAACAGGAATTAGGGCAATAATGTTTTAACCCTGAGAAACAGGACACTTCTAGGGAGAGACCCTGAATCATAGGACTGATCTCTAAGAATAGAAACAACACTTAGAAGAATACCTATGTCCAGCCATCATGGTTTCTATGTTTGAGCACACATATACAACTCTTATTGAAGTCTCCTTTCACCATCAACACAGGAAACATGACAGTATATGGAATTTTTTTTGTTTTGTTTTTCGAGACAGGGTTTCTCTGTGCCTTTTGGAGCCTGTCTTGGAACTAGCTCTGTAGACCAGGCTGGACTCGAACTCACAGAGATCCGCCTACCTCTGCCTACCGAGTGCTGGGATTAAAGGCGTGCGCCACCATCGCCCAGCTCAGTATATGGAATTTTAACACTCAAGATAGCACAAAAAGGAAGTCCAGCTGTTGGGAGGGAGACAGACAAACAGTAAGTTCATTAGGGATGCTCCTCTCAGTTTGAACAATGCAGAATTTACATATCAGATGGGAGAGGTATTGACTGACAGTTTGTGTCTATGCATGAACAGAACTGAAGGCTTTGGTTCTCAGCACAAAGAAAGAAAAACTGAGATTGAGCATAAAGACTGAAAGTAGAGTGGCTACATCTTCGGAAAGGGTAATTTAGAAAAAAATAAGTGGTGTTTTTACTCTGCTCAAGCCGTTGAGACTTTAAAATGAGTCTTCCATGAGAAACCTGGGTCACATACAGTAAAGATCCCAAACTGAAGCATTTTCACAATAATGGTTCTAAACTAGATTTCCATTGGACATCTTGATATGTGTATGTGACTGGGGGGAAGAATATTTGTTGAATATGAGTGGCTCAGCATGAGATGCTACCATATCTCACACACACACACACACATACACACACACACAAATCAGGATATTACCCCCTAAATATTCAGATAGAAGAACAGACTGAAATATGTAATTAAACATTATTATATTAATTAATATATTGAATGATTATATGAAATAAGTATAAAAGCAGGTAAAGAGGAGTTAAAGGATTGAAAACAACTCTGAGAAAATATTGAGAGAGATCTAAACACAAGATTTGTCTAAAGATACACACACATGCACACTCAAGTATCTATGATTGAGAGTAGTGAGTAAGAAGTTAAAACTAGCTCCAAAAACTAGCAGCCAAGGCAAAGGACATAAAACTCAAAAGACAAAAGCTATAGAGTATTCAGTAAATGTAAACCCTACAATGATCAGGAGCTTGCCATCTAAGCTAAGTAGGTGCACTGCCCATACCTTCCAGGGAAACCATGATGGCGTCATGAAAACCAGGGGAAGATAGAAGATCTTTGACCCCATGGGAGAAAAGACAGGATGACCACCTTTCTCTCACAGTGTTGTGAAAAGATCTGCTGGGGAATGAGAACAAAGGGAACATGTGGATAACCTAGATATGACAGAGTGGAAAAACATGGGGTACCTAAGCTGCAGACTGTTCACCTCTACACCAAGGTGGGGTGCTTTTAAATAACACTATTATGCTATTGTCAAATATTGTTGGAGGGGGATGGATGTGAGTTCTTTTAACACATGTGTCTTAGTTAGGGCTTCTATTGCTGTGAAGAGTAAGCACGGCCTTAGCAACTCTTGTCAAGGAAAACATTTAATTGGGATGTTTACATTTTCAGAGGTTTAGTCTATTATCTTCATGGTGCAACATGGTGTTGTTCAGGCAGATATTGTGCTGGGAGATGAGAGTTCTTACATCTTCAAACATGGTACAAGGAAGTGATCTGACTTACTGGGTGTGGCTTGAGCATATATGAGACATCAAAGATCACTTCCACAGTGACACACTTCCGCCAACCCTCCAACAAGGCCACACTTTTTAATAGAAGAAAAAGAAAAAAGAAGAGAAGAAGGAAGGAAGGAAGAAAGGAAGGAAGGAAGGAAAGAAGGAAGGAAGGAAGGAAGGAAGGAAGGAAGGAAGGAAGGAAGGAAGGAAGGAAGGAAGGAAGGAAATTATTACTACGGGATAACCCCAGAAATAGTCCCATGCTAGTATTTTCTATTGTGATACATGTTGAACTGTGAATTACATTACATTTGAACACACAGGGTAACTGTCTCAGAGCAGACTACTTCATAAATTTATGTGACTCTGTTAGATAAAATAGGTGTTTGCTACTTTATTACATAGTCTCCAAAAATGTAACGGGAAACTATATTTTAGTTATTTTTTTCCTTATATTCTCTTTGGTGCTTTTATCCTTTATAAAAGTAGAAAAAATCCTAAAATTCATATAGAAACAAAAGTGATAATGAATTGCCAAATAAAACCTGAGCTAAAGGACAAAGTTTCAGGTAGCACAATGAATGTTATATTTCAAAATCAAAAAAATACAGATTAAAGCATTAACTCAGTTCCCTTTCTCTAATACAAGTTAATTTTCTTCTAATAATGAGGAAATTAGGCAAAATATTAGAGACTAATATTTCAGGTATCAGACAAGAGAGAGCATAGGGCTTAGAAAACACAAATATAGTGGACATCGTCACTGCCTGGCTTATTTCCCCTGGAGTAATACCTAGACTGTTTTAAGAAGTGAGAGCCCAAAACCTGTCTAGCAACCTTCCAAACTGAAGAGACAGAATAGCATTTAGGGAGACTGAGTTGACTATAATTTATGGGTCAGTTCCTTTAGAACTGCATAGAGAAGAACTTAAAGTTGTTTAACTACATTTCAAGAATACCAGAGCCTATATCTATTTTTAAACACTAATTTACCTTTGTTTTATGTGTGTGAGAACTTTGCCTGCATATATGTGTTTCATGAGCATGTAATACTGGTGGATCCCGGAGGCCAGAAAGGGATATCAGAACCCTGGAGCTGGAGTTACTGATGTTGTGAGCGCCCAGTAAGTGTTGTGAGCTGCCCAGTGGGTGTTGTGAGTTGAACCTGGATTCTCAACAGGGACAGCAGTTGCCTGAGAATCTCTGAATGAGTAAAGAAAATTCTGCCTTAAAGCATGTAATATATGTAATATTGGACACCCAATAAAATCCACTAGACATTACAAATATACAAACTAGATAACCATATCCAGAATGATAGAATTTAGTCATGAAGGATATGGAACTGCATTGCTCTATGTCTGATCCTCTTTGGCATGTCACTGTGGTTATGATTGACATTTCCCTGATTAGTGAGGCTGAACAAATTTTTATGTACTCACTGGGTATTTGTGTGTCTTATCAGAGGAGGTGTCTAATAGTTTTGCTTATTTAAAAATTGTATTTATTATATATTTTCTTTAGCTACTGAACTGTGAGAAGTTTACATTTCCAAGTCATTCATCCTTTGTCAGATGCACAGTTTGTGATTTTTTTTATCATTCTGTAAGCCTTCCTCCTTCTTATCACTTTCTGTTTGATACTATGTAGAATCATTTTAACTTAATGTAATTACAATTGTTTAGTTTTGCCTTTGTTGCTTTTACTTTTAAGGTTTTAAAAAGTTCCTTCTGAACTGATGTCTTGGAACACTTCCCTGCTTCTTCCCTAAAAGCTTTCGGAGTCTTGCATTTTCACCTTTAAGCCGTTTTGAGTTGACTTTGTGTGTGGTAGGAGAGAGAGATCTGGTTTTTATCTTTTTGTATGTGAGTATGCCAGTTATTGAATGAGATATTATTATGTGCTCTTAGCAACTTGGTAAATTCAGCTTGATTAAAATGCATGAAAGAGATTCCCTTGAATTCTGTGTTCTTTTCTATTGATTGATTTGCATGACAAAAAATGCTGTCCTGTTCTTAGAGCCTTGAACCATATTTTGATATAGTTTGATGCCTTCAACTTTTTTAAAATTTTGTGCTCAAGACTGTTTTAGCTTCTTTGGCTCTTTTGTAATTCCACATGAATTTTAGAATGCTTTTCTACTTCTGTGAAGAATATCATTGATATTTTGATATGAATTGCATTGAGTTTATTGATCTTTTGAGGCATTATAAACATTTCAATAAAACCCATTTTTCCAAATTCATGAGAATTCACGATCTTCTTATTATTTCTGTCTCTAATTTTATTTCTTCTTTCTGGAATCTGGTACTTCTCCTGTCCTATAGAGGAACACTCCACCTATGAATCAGCAGTTCTCTCATTTGCTGGCCATGCCGTTAAGCACTGAAGAGGACTGTGGTAAAAGACAGATAAAAAGGAATAGGTAATAACTGAGAACACATTTCATCATTTATCACCCTGATGAAGACACAGAGGGAAGAGGTAAACTTACTGGGAGGACTGATTTCACAAAACATGATGGCACACCAACACAAGAAAGGAAGATATGCCTGATGGGTTTATCAAATTCCTAAGAAGGAAGTAAGATGCTAGGGGATGTGCATGGTACTTCAGCTGCGTGAAAGCTATTTCAGCATGAGACTCAGAGGGCATTCTATTCACCAAGATTAGCAGGAGTACAAACATAAGAGAGAGGCTCCAACATCATCAATAAATTCCCTCAAAGACCTGAGAGGTAGGTGCAGACCTAGGCTTGTTATATCCACGGAGGCATTGGTTTCATGCAGTAACAGAGACCAGGAAGTGTCCCTTAATCATCGGAAATTAGGAGGGTGCAATTACTTTAATTACCAGGAAGATCAGAGGGCAGCCAGAAGGATTTGTCCCACAGGAAATTACAGTGGTGTTTATGGAGCATGCCATCTTTGGGGAAAATGATTTGGGAACCAGCAAGCATGCTGCTTAATATCTATAACCCAAGAATGAAGGGGAAGTAGTCTAAGGATGTTCAAACCAAGAAAACGTTAATAATTCCTCCATAAATATTCCTCCGTTTCTGAATGGAAACCATTTTTTCCCCCAGATTTAGAACCCACTGACTAAAATGGATGCTAATTCCATAGGAAGAGATATCGTGTTATTCGGCAGTGTGGTAGAATGTTCTCACATTCTTCCCACAAAAGGATCTATAAGCTATTTACTGGAGGATCTTTTTGCAGAATCTAGCTTGTTGTGATGCCCTGATCCCTTGAGGACTGCCAGGCAGCATCACCTCCACTCTCTCAGACCCTGTTTATTTCCTGCTCCAGTTACTAATGTTTCCTTCACGAACTGTGGATGGAGTGATTTTTATTATTTGTTTGTCTTTAATATTTGAAAAGCAATTCACATGAAGATCTCCTGGGTTCACACAAGATACTTTCCCCTTTTTTTCTTTTATTAAAATAGATTTTTTTTGTTCATACAGTACTTTGATTACATTTCCCCCTTCCCCAACTCCTCCAAGATCCACCCTACCTCCTATCACATCTGAATCCACAGTGTTGTCTGTTGTTAACAAAAAACAAAACAAACAAAAACCCAAAAACGAGCATCTAAAGAATAATAATAAAACAAAATAAGCTGAAATTAAAACAAACCAAAATAGACCAAAACAAGCAAAAAAACAGGACAAAAATCCAAAGTAATAGAATAAGACATAATTATAGACTCAGAAACACAATGTGTGCATACACAGGAATCCCATAAAAACACAAAACCAGAAGACATAAATTAAGTAAGAACCTGTAAACTTAAAAAACAATATGGGAGGAAAACTTCCAAAGATGCCATTGTGTTTGTTTGGTGTTGACCATCTACTGCTAGAGACAGGGCTTACTCTTAACAGTGGTATATATCCCAAGTGAGACTCTGTTGTAAAGAACTAATTTTCATTTACAGTAATTAGTTGGAAATGGTTTCTGTGTTAGGGATGGGAGCTCTGGTGGTTTGAAATGGCCCTAAAAGGGAATGGCAGTAATGGAAGATGTGACCTTGTTGGAGTAGATGTGGCCTTTGTTGGATGAAAGGTATCACTGTAGGGGTAAGCTTTGTGGTCTCCTATGCTCAAGCTATTCCCAGTGAGATGGACCACGTCCTGTTGCCTGTGAGTCAAGATGTTCCACGAGACTCGGCTACTTCTCTAGCACCATGTCTGCATGCACACCACCATGTTGCACCGTTATGATAATGAACTAAACCTCTAAAAGTGTCAGCCACCCGCATAAATGTTTTTCCTTGATAAGAGTTGCCATGGTCATGGTGTTTCTTCACAGCAATAGAAATCCCAACTCAGACAGAAGTTGATGCTAGGATTGGGGTATTACTGTGAGAGGCCTGACTGTGCTGATGTTTGAAGGAATAAAGACCATGGGACTGTGGATTAGAAAAGTAATTAAACATTTAAGTGCTGGTTAATGGACCATAGTAGTAGGAGAATGGAAGGCAGTGGTGTTGACTGTGATCTGATGAATTGTGGATGTCTGAATCAAGAGATTTCACAGGACAAGAATGTTAGTATGTGGCCTAGGGATTGATCTTGTGATATTTTGGTTAAGAATGTGGCTGCTTTTTGCCCTTTGTCATAAGAGTCTGCCTGAAGTGAAAGTGAAGAGACTCTCAAAACAGCCTAGTATAGGCTCTATCATGTGCTTACTAGTGTTCATGCTTATAAAGACTAATGATGAAAAGGAGCAAGTTAAGCAAGGAAATACAAAAAAAAAATGTAAAATTTGAGGAGAAAAGTAACACCAGGAAGTAGAATGAACTAAGTCCTGTGTTTAAGGATAAAGAAATGGAATAAAGGGGGTGGTGATCTCGGGGCAAAATCCCACTCAACTTCTAAGCTTCCGAATTAAAGAAAAGTTTAGAGCTGGGTGTGGTAGTGCATTCCTTTAACCTAGCCCTCCAGAGGCTAGGTTCAAGTGAGGGTCTGTCTTTTAGGTTGCTGGCAGTTGGGGAACAGATTTAAAACAAATGCCTCTGTAGTCAGCGTCATGAGCTTTCCAGCTCCACGTGCAAACTCTTTCAGGATAGAGGCAGCTGTGGAGTAGTGAGCATCTCATCAGTGGCTCCACATGCTGATCCTCTGCTAAACTCTAACTTAAGGCTTTTGAATTCCAGGATTATGCCTCTCTTTTTAAAATATCTTACCTACCAATCACCTTTCCTTACCTTCTTTTCTGTTCATGTTCCACAGTAGACACCATCAGTCTTCTTGATTCTTTAATACTCCTTTCCCTCAACTTTCCTTGGCTGCTCTTGTGATTCTCTGTCTCCATCTTTACCCATGTGATCTGGTTTCCTAGGAAACAACCTTGCTTACTCCTTGGAAGCTTCAGTTACTAATGTTTACAGTCTACATTCCTTTCTCTCATAGACAGGTTATACATATTCATTGGCTCTAAATAAGCAAATAATTGATAAGTCAAATTGATTTCTTCTTAATACATTCCACCCACTAATAATGTAGTTAATGACATGTAGAGTTAGCTGTAAATTTGTCTTAATATCATTTTTTTCTACTAATCCCACAAGGAGATTAGAAATACAAGGTTAGTCATCACTTCTTTCTCCATTGCTTTGCAATGACACATCCTCCCCCTATATGCCACTGTACTCTCAGTAAATTTGATTTTGCTCAGGTTTCCGATTGTCTTAGTGAATTTGTGTGGCTCTAACAAAATATTCGAGACGGAGTGAATTAATTTCTTATAGTTCTAGAGGTTGCGGAGGACAAGAACAAAGTGCAGACATGTTTCATATCTGGTACTGGCTGTTTTCTGCATTGAGGGATTCCATTGTTCCTGACCACTCACATGATTGCTTGTGAAAGGGACAGTTGTTGGTTGAAGTGCGTTTACTTGTATTAATGTTATTATTACTATCAGTGTGTGCCTGTGCATGCAGACACATACCATACCATTCCACATCACACCACACCACACCACACCACACCACACCACACCATACCATACCATAGCATGCATGTGGAGGAAAGATGACATCTGTATGGAACTGGCTCTCTCATTCTGTCTTTGAAATTCAGTCATCACGTTTGTGCAGCAGCTCCATTGACCTATAGAGGCATCTCACTAACCAGGTGAACTCATTATTAAGACGTTAATTATATCCAGAACAGCCTAATCACCTCTTAAAGTCCACACCTTCTAATATGTTAAATTTTAGAACGTGGCTACTTCTTGGTGGTTAAATTTTAGAACGTGGGTTTTGGAAGGCACAAACGTGGCATAGCATCTCTCAAAACATAAAGTCTGCGTTTATGGTTTTTTATTAGAATTTATCTTTGCTCATGCTAATTCTAGTTTTACTGACATAGGAGACCTGACGATTTCCAAGGAAACCACAGCCTCTAAGAGATCAGTGGAGTTCATAGTTGAAATTCAATTATTTTGTATCTTTTGGTTCATATTATCTTATATCAGTAAAGTTCATTCCATCTGGGCCATTTCTCACTAGTTAGAGGGAGTGGAATAGGAAAAAAACATTTTACATTCTGGCAGGAAAATTTAAGTGAAATATAATAAAAGGTGACCCTGAGAATTATTAAACAAAAGTCTTAATTGTCAATGGAAATTAGGAATTTGCCTTTACTAATCATATTCAGTGTAGCAGTTGACCTCATCCATCAGGGACAAGAGAAGAATATTAAAATCCAACTTTGCCAATATTCTTAGAATAGATTAAATAATCCAAGAGGGAATACTTCTCAGAATTCCTACCATGGATTAAAAAAATTGAGCCCAGTTAAAAACAGCTTTAAAATTTATGAAGTACAAAATATCAATTCTATGAATATATGTTGGTTTTCTGGCATATAAAACTTTGTTTTCTATGATGAATATAAAGATACATTGTAAATATTAAGACCTGGGTGACTTATTCATTATGAAATTGGTACCACCAATACTTTTATATGAGAAATTCTTGCATAGGCACGGCATCTACATTATTTCTGCTCTTCCCTTTTCCAATTGTGTACTCCTAAAATTAATGATATCTATTATTTATCTCAGGTAGGGTTTCCATTGCTATGAAGAGACACAAGGGCAGCAACTTTTATAAAAGAAACCATGTAATTGGATGGCTACAGTTTCAGAGGTTTAGTCCATTGTCATCATGGTGAGATATGGTGCATACAGGTAGACATGGTGCTAGAGAAGGAGCTGAGAGTTAATATATCCTGATCTGCAGGCAATAGGAAGTGGTCTGAGATACTTGGCGTAGCTTGCACATATATGAGACCTTAAAGCCCACAGTGACATACTTCCAAGGCCATACCTATCCCCCAAAAGCCACACCTTTGAATAGTGTCACTCCCACGAGTTTAGGGGGGAGAATTACATTCAAAAATACCACATTATTGGTACAGATTTACATACGTATGGGTATGCATATTTTCATATGCACATGTGTATATAATAGCTATTGAGTTCACTTAGTGTTGTTCTCTTGTAAATGTACTCAGAGCTGACCACTTCTGATTGGACAACCTTGGAGGAAATGGCTTCTCTCTCTTAGGAGTCATTAACCACCTATAGTTCTTCATTTAGAGTGGGATCACATTGACCTCTCTCTGTCCATGTTGGCATGTCAACTGGTGTTGTCATTATTCCCGTCTTGTTTAGGTAACCATCGTCAGGATTTCATGGGTACATTTTGTTGCCCCCAGATCATTATTTAACAGTAGGTATTTGGGTTTCTGGATCTTATAATCTTTCTACCTCCTCTTCCACAGTTTTCCCTTAGCCTTAGATGGAGGGTTGCTGAGCAGATGTGTCAGGTGAGGTTGGGCACACCACAGTCGCTTGTTCCCTACCTTGTGACAAATTGTGGGTTTCTGAAACAATCATCGTCTGTCGCGAAGAGAAATAAGAGCTTCATTTGTGTCCCTAATAAAAATATTTGAGTACTCAACTCTAATAAAGGTTATTACAGAGTATACAGTACATTAAGTATAGTCTAAAATAAATCCAATATAATTTGTAAAGAGTGAAATAAAATTAAGTAAACTTATTTTCAAAACACGTTGCTAATTTTAACATCTTCATTTGCCATTAGACTTTTAGATAAAGCCATAGCAACTGTTTAGAAAAAGCTTTATATTTAATGATAATTGTCATTCTTGCTAGCAAATCATCTTTTAAATTCATACTCTTAGGAATTTAAAAATGAACACAGTGAAATATGATCATATTTACTACCTATTTACTTCTCCCACACCTGCCCCTCCAAACTTCACCTTTGTTTAAAATTCTATATATAGCCCACTAAGTAGCGCTGCTCATATGAACATGAGTGTGGGTCAATTCACTATAGTGTGAGAATCTTATTTAGGGGCACATCCTCAAAAAAGAATAATTTCCTTTTTTTCTATCAATCACTAGTGGTTGTATAGGGGGTGGGGCCTGGAGATCATCTAGCCCATCTACATCAGAATCTCCTCTAACCCTGCTCTTGTTCTCATTCAAATTCATGGCATTGAAAGGAATGTTTGTTTTGAGGCTTTGGTTCTTTTTGTGAGGTTAATTTCATTGAAACCTTAGAATATAATCCAAATGGCTACTTATTTGACATTTGTGATTGTAGGTGATCATGGGAAACAACTAATGCTAATGCATGCTTTGAGACCTCCCTCTCCATACCTATCCGACTATGACAGATCCCTTCCCTTCTTCAGGATTGTTTGTCCCAGAAACAATTTGTGACTTTAGAATGCATAGTATAAATGATGGTGTATTTATCAATAAATACAATAAATATTGATGAGAGTATCTATGCACAGAAGTAAAGTAATAAACTTCTGGTTGCAAAATTATAGTAAACGAAATTAATCTTTGTGTTCTGCTGCAAGTATGTTTACAGTTTAAATTAAAAGGTTTTTAAAAATGTATTAATGGGCTAACAAGAAAATAAAGAAATCTTCAAGAATTCACTCAGTAAAGTTAGATAGCCTGTCTCAGCAGTCCCAAGAGCCTACTTTACATCTTGTACTCATTTAAAAAAGTCAACCAGAGCTGATGAAAAAAAAAATCACAATCAAAAGGAGAAAATACAGATGGCGACAAACCACATCTGAGTTCCTTACTGCCTGTTGAGAGGGCGACAGTCCACCTGAAGGTCACAGTAATGCCTGTAGGAAGTGAGTTATATCCCTATGCATGAAGAAAATGACTCTCAAATCTTCATTTGTTGTGTCCCCTATCATCTTCCTCTAATAAATATAATCTAATATATATGATATATATCTTTCTGTAATATCAATTTACATTAATAATGCAAGTAGGAATAAAATGCATAATTTTAATATTTATGTTAGTTCCTTGCTGTTTTGTGATTCTTTTCTGTTCATCCCTTCTCACCTTCAATCTAGCTCACTGAATATCATGTTGACTACTTACTATATAGAAAACAATATTCCTGTGGGCAATGAAAACGAGCATTGACTAATACCTGTCTTGAGGATCTCTGAATCTCCTGGGAGGGAATTTTTGTTCATTTGTTTAACCAGGGTTAATTGGGAATAGGAACATAAAAGCAAAAGCTAAATGACGCATAAGGGGCTGTTTCTGTCTTTCTTCTTTTCCCTTCCCTCCTTTCCTTCCTTCCTTTCTTTTCTTTGTTTCTTTTTTGAGGCAGAGTCTCACTATGTAGCTATGTAACCCTGGCTGGCCTTGAATTTGTAATCCCCATGCCTCAGACACTCAGCAGCCAGAATTACAAGTATGTATCAATATTCCTACAAAAACACTGCCTAATTTTATAAAGATGATGAACCTTCGTGGTGAAACTTAAATTAGGACCTGTCTTTGAAAGAATTAAAGATTTTCTATTCGAGCTTTGGGGACAGAAGAGAAGGAAAAAATAAAACAGATAAAATGAAACACAGTTTTGGAAAATACAGATGAGAATCAATTAGCACTCAGTAGACTTGAGTGGGTTCAGAGGGTCAACGTAGAGCTGAAACAGAGAAAGCCTTCGTTTACCCATAGCAGAGTGCAGCCCCATCCTGCTGTCCTCACAGAACATGTCAAAATCTCACCAGTACTTTGTTATCTTTCTTCTGAGTCACTTGAAGAAGGGACGTGAGACTGCTGGGCCTTGTGGATTGAGCAGCATTTTAGCGTTGTTCTTTGCTCATCTCCTAAAGTGCTTTGGTGCTTTTCATAGACAGAAATCATATCCGGAAAATTTCAATGAAACAAAGGGCAGTGGGATGTGAGCAAACACACTGATATCTTCTGTGCTTAGAAGTATTATTAAGGACTAAGACGAGCAATACAAATGATAATAAACATGAAAAATGTAGATAAGATGGATAAAAATAGCAAGTAACATATCAAAGTTGACTCAAGAAGAACCCTAATGTGTGTAGAAATTAAGCCAGTATTTTAAAAATCTTCTCACCACGCATATACCACATCCAAATGATTTTTACATGAGTTCTACCAAATGTTCAAGATTCAAATACATGATCATTCAAATACATAAAATTTCTTAAGAGAGTAGAAAATGGCAAGGCACCACTTCATTTTAGGAGCACATATGTATACAAAATTATGAGTGTGCTATATGCAACATATATATCATTTAATGTTTTATTACATATATGCATACTTCATGGAGCTCAAACCTGAGAAAGAATCTTATAGAAAGTAGTGAGCTATCTTTCATGAATATAGATGTTAAAGCACATCATTATCTCACATATAAATGTATGAATTTCATAAGCATAACCCAACATTTTCTCAGACAGTATCTCACTACATAGCCCTAGCTGGCCTAAAACTCGGTATGTAGATCAGGCTGGCCTGAAACAGAGATCTTTTTGGGTTTCCAGACAGTAGACATCACATCCATCTAGCCTTGGTAGGAAGGCAAAGAGATGCAATCTGAGGGTGTTTGGAAGAGATCATTTTATAAGTCATAGCCTTTGTATTAAGTTCGACGCTAACTTTGAAAAGTTGTGCTTGTGGCATTGAATACATTGGAAGTTGCAAAGGACCTCGGAAATAGGCAGTCTTTGTTTTTTGCTTTCCTCATGAATGGACGAGGCTAAGAGTTTCTGATACCTCCTATAAAGAAAGCAACACTGTCAGATTACCGGTCATTAGTCAGGGTTAATGGGAGACTGGAGGCCTACAGAGCAAAGGTTCTAGCCAGTCTGCTGCTTCCAGGTGAGTATGTATTGAAACTACTTGGGGAGAGCTATCAAGAATTTCCAGCTGCTCCTAAGACAAAGTGGGTACAAACTTCAAGAGCAGAACCCAGGCACAGTACTTTGGAAAATTCTTCACATGGTTATTATACGTAAGGCTGTGAACCCTGCTACAAACCCTGGCTAAGTGTTAAAATAATCTGGGAGAGCTTTCAAAGTTCAAAGTGACTGATGCACGGTTCTTAGCAGGAAAGGATCTGGTTTGTTTGTTTATTTGTTTGTTTGTTTGTTTTTTGACCTTGGATGAGAACCAATTACCAGGACTTTTGAAAGTTCCCAATAATAAATGAGCAGCCAGGATTGAGGCTCCATGGGTATAAGTGGTGGTCTGGCTCCCTAGACTCCAGCCAAGGTTGGAAACCACAGGTTTACATTAACAACACTTTTCAGAAAGGCACAGTTCATGAATAGCACTCAGCAGTCTTGCCCTAGATTTGGAAAAAATGGGTGAATGGATTCATCAGAGCTCCTCTATTTAGAAGGGAAATGGAGAGAAACTGGTATCGACAGACAGGAGAGGATTTAGAGGGTGGGTGATGACTGTAAAACTGAAAAGAGATACGATAAGATATGAAAGTCTCAATAAAGAAGCAAGAATAGGGGTCACAGGAGAGCAACATGAAGCTGAAAGAAGGAACTGCCAATCATTTTGGAGCATAATCTAATATTGATTAATTTAAAATCTTGTCTTTGTTGTTTACTGACAAAGACTGATATTAATGTCATTAGTAAAATGACAATGGATGAGTAGATCTTAGAGATATGTATTCTAGAAAACGTGGTGTTTTAGGGTGAAGAGCAGACCTCAAATGTTAGACTCCTGCTGTGCACTGAAAGTGCCTTCAAGGTTCAGATGCATACTTGATTCTCACATTGTTTTAAGATATGCTGCCTTTCATATTGGCATCCAACAGAAGTCTCCCAGACTTCAGATCTCTCAGGAGAGATCTCAGTGTGACTCCACATGAGATGCTGCTCTAGACCAATCATCCTCACTGTTAGATCTAAAACCAAGCTTCCTTTGGGTGTGCATCACCTTGATGGACTGCTCCCATCGTGTGGGGCTCTTGGGGATATGGATCTGTCTTATTGACACCGGCTTATACAATGACAGTCTTTCCTGTGGAAGGTTCACAAACCAGCCAACACCTTAGGATAATAAATGATAAGAAGATAACTGCAAAAAAGTCAAGCCTGAGAATATGGCACACCTGAAGCTCTTGCTTCTGGCCCTGGAACAAATTAATAGGAAAACATGCATGGAACCTGATTCCCTTTCTTTCCAAAGCTTATTGGATGCATTTAAATTTATTTTCTGCCATATGGAGGATTTTTTTGGTACTTATACCCTATTAAAACAAATCTAAGTACTGAATGCACCAGGTTCTGCTTAGTTTCATTTTTCATAAAGTCAAAGCAGTAGTGAGAGGTTTGGGGGAGCCCATTCTATTGCACAGATAGTTTTTTGTCCTTTAGTAATTAAAAATTATAAATCATTCAGTTTTTTTTTTAGGTGCCATGAAAAAACGTCTCTCCACACAAACAGCTTCAAATGAGGAAAGATTTAATTTGGTTCTCAGTTTTATAAGTTTTTTGATCTGTTGATTCTTGGCCCATGTGGTAAGGTCAAATATCATATTGGAAAGGCATGATGGAACAAAGATGATTGTCTAATGGGAATCACAGAGATGCACAGTAAAGGGCCAATGGCAAGACAAATCCTTAACTGTGTACATCCACTGACATAACTTTTTTAGCAATTTAGTGTGAACCCAGAATCAGTCCATTAATGAAGTCAATACCTGTAAGAGAGAATCATTTCCACATAGCACACCAACTAGGGGCTAAACATTCACTGAAAGAATATTGTTTTGGTTGAATACTTAACATTAAAGCCATGACATTTACCTCCAAAATGCTCATGCCCCTCTCTCAATTCAAAATACATATAGTCCATTTCTGAGAGGCTCCCTAATCCTAACATTCTATAGTTTCTCAAATGTTCAAATCTGATATCTTCATTGATATTTTAGTTATGAGTCCATATAAACAATATAAACTAGTTAAATATTTTTAATATGGTGGCTAAACGTTCCAGTTTCAAAAGGGAGAAATGGAAAAATGCCAACTAACTAGAAGAAAGTAAAATGTATGAGATCTCTAAATCCATGCTTGACATCTGGGGTACATAGTAGTATGCTATGAGCTCCAAAGGTTTTACCGAGCTCTGCCCTGGTGGCCTCACCAACTATATCCGCACCACCTCTACTCTGGCCTGGATTCACCCATTGTCTGTAGATTTTATCAGCAGAAATTCACTCCCTGAAAGCTCTGTTGTGATTTAGGCTTCATGCTTACACCTTCAGGCTTCATAAAAGCAGCCAACAGGATTGTGACCCACTACCCAATGTCTACAACCCCTGCCTATTGAAACCTACAGGGAAAATTGTGTGACAACACAGCTCTTGCCACCTGCGTTCCTAAGAAAACAACATTATGTGGATGAAAAATGTCTACTATCTGTCTTCACAACATCTGGGTCCAAATGTGGCCTCCGAACATGGAAAAACACTTCCTGAGTAGGCCATGTAAAATCAGGCTTCCCCTGAGTTTTCATCTCTAAGCAAAGAGATGTCTAAAGTGAAGGTTCAGGAGTGTGTGTGTGTGAACTATGTAAAATGACAGTTATGTAATTTAGATTTGACTTGAGAGACTTTTTTTGAAACACACTTTTGAGATAAAGTTCCATTGATTTTTTTTTTTTCGAAACAGGGTTTCTCTGTAGCTTTGGAGCCTGTCCTGGCACTAGCTCTTGTAGACCAGGCTGGCCTCGAACTCACAGAGATCTGCCTGCCTCTGCCTCCCGAGTGCTGGGATTAAAGGCGTGCGCCACCACCGCCGGGCTCCATTGATGTATTTTTACACAACTCTAAGTGATGACGGGAAGAAAAGCTATGGTTGACTTCTTCAAAGATCCTTAAAACTATAGACTCATAACAGATAATGTTACAAAATTTAAAGAATACAACATATAAATAAAAAGCTAAGATCAAGGCAAACTATAAATCTTAATAGCATTATTACATAGTACCAAACATGAAAATGAGGTTATTGGCCATGCTTGAAAAAGAAATCAGTGCTATGATCAAAAACGTAATAGCCCAAATATGAATAATAGCTTAAAAGAGTGTATGGATCTAAACGAAGAATTCACGGTAAAATGGCCAAGTAGTCATTAAGAAACTACTAGTTTAAGGACTAGTTTAAGGAAAGAAAACTATAAAACCATAATGGAAATTGAGCAGTAAAAATAAGTGATATTAAGATATTATTAAAATGAATGTAACATGCATAGAATGACTTTAAGAATTTAAAAATAGTTGAAGATTAACATTGGAACAAATAATTTTCTGATAAAATAAACTTTAAATTATTTAAGAAGAAAATTTAAGGCAAAAAGAAACCATGGAATGTCAATACAATTTTAATATCCAGTAACTACAACAAACAAAAGTCACTTAATAAATCAAAAGATTCCTAAATTCAATAAAATATAATAAAAACAAAAGCATTCAAGAAACAAAATTAAAGAAAAATTCTTAAATAGTATGAAAACAATCAAAGAATGAGAAGAAATTTCATCACTGGCAAAAAAGGACTCAAGGCTAAAAAGGAATGAAATACTGGTAAAAATGCATAATCAAGAATAATAAATGCCTTGACATGCATGTACACAACAATATATCTTTCCAATATAAAAGAACTTGAAACTTTATAAAATACTGATATGTACAAATGGAGTGGATAAACAAAACCTTGTCACTTGCAGATTTTACAAAACACTTAGAAAAAGTGGTAGGTCAAACAAATACAAATTATGCCAATATTTAGAAGATAAAAAAAATAACAGAACTGAACATCAAAAATCAGTGCACTCAGGGCAGAGTCCTAATTAGTTTTTGATGCTTGGCTTCTGATATATATTTCAAACTGCACCACTTCTCTGCTTCCTTCTGTGCACATCCAGGGAACCCAAAAAGATGGGTAGGTGTTGCCTTTGGTTTTTGGCAGCTAGTGAAAAGTCCAAGCCACCCAAGCTTTGGCCAGCTCCTGTAGAGGAAATCCTTCTCCTGAAAGCCCTGTAGTCAGTGCCCAAGTCAAGCAGGTCTCTCTTCTCTGCTCCTGTCATGTGGTCAGTAACTCTTATATCCCTTAGTCTCATCATCTGAAGCAAATTAAGGGATGAGGTCATCTAAGTACAGATGGAGAAAATATAACCAAACAAGAAATAAATACATGATTTTCAGAGTAAGCAGAACATTCCCAGAAATTAATTGCATACTTAACTACGAAGAAAGTCTCAGGGAATTAAAAAAACACTGCATTATATAGGCTGAAGTGACTTGTCATGATGGCATAAATTTAAAAATAGAGTAGATGGTAGCTAGGAATTTTTTTCTAAATATATGTGGATACTAATAAATATACAATTAACTGATTTGGGAATAAGCAATATTTTGAAGGAGATACTGGAGACATAAATTATCTTGAAATTCAACTTATCAAATTCATCAACCCAGAGCAGATACAGTTAGAGAAACCTTGAGAGCTTCAACATAGCTACAAGGACAGTAGAAGCAAATGAGAGAAGAGATCAACATATTAACCCAAGACAAGAGAAGCATACACAGGAACAATGTAAAAATAAACCAAAATGGAGAGAAAAAATTAGAAAACACTGACTAAACAAAAATTTGCTTTTCTGAAAAAAAAAAACAGGCATGGTAATCTCTGGCTGAACTGAGCAAGAAAAAAAAGGTTAGAAATAAAATTTATAAAAAAAAAGAAATATGGCCGGGCGGTGATGGCGCACGCCTTTAATCCCAGCACTCCGGAGGCAGAGGCAGGCGGATCTCTGTGAGTTCGAGACCAGCCTGGTCTACAGAGCTAGTTCCAGGACAGGCACCAAAGCTACAGAGAAACCCTGTCTCGAAAAACCAAAAAAAAAAAAAAAAAAAAAAAAAAAAAAAAAAAAAAAAAAAAAAAAAAAAAAGATGCCATAATTTAACAAACTAATAAAGAAAACTGAACAGCTATAAGCAATAGTTTAAGATCGGATAATAAAACAAAAGCAGGCTCTATTGTTTATGAGTGTAGAGAGAAAGAAAGTGTGAACAACTGTAAGACTTCAATCAAAAGGAATCTCAGTCAGGCTCATTCGCCCATTAACTAAAAGATTCAGAAATTCTACCAAAATTCCGTGACATACATTACCCCTTTTTTAAAAGTTTTTTTTGAAATAAAAAACAAGGCAAATCTGATTAACTTATAGCATAAAGCAAGTATAGACTTGACTCCACAGTTGAATAAACAAAAGGAAAAAGAAGGGAGAAACATTTAATTATGAGTATTGTTGCCAAGGTACAAAGGAGCTGTCCACTCACAGGAGTCAAATATGTATTTTAAAAAGCAGTCGCGATGAGTCTGTCTCAGAAGCTTAAGGAGAGGCAAACACCAGAACATCTATCAGAAGAGCTTAATACATTGTTTATTCAAAGGAAAATAATTTCTGTTAAAGCAAAAAAAAAGGAACATAAAAACAAAGATCATTTGAGTTTTATTAGAAAATTCCACAAACATGAAAATAAAGTTATAGGATATAACATCAATTCATAAAAACTAATTATCACCGGGCAGTGGTGGTGCGTGCCTTTAATTCCAGTATTCAGGAGGCAGAGGCAGGCAGATCTCTGAGTTTGAGGCAAGCCTGGTCTACAGGACAGTCCAGGCTACACAGAAAAACCCTTTCTTGAAAAACAATACAAAACAAACAAGCAAATCCAACAAGCAAAAAAGAAGAAAAAAAGCTAATATCTTTTCGTCTTGCATCAACCAACTAGAATATGAAGTGAGAAATATAAGAACAATCACATCCAACAACAATAAAACTCAAGAATTTGTAGAAATTAATAAGGAACACCCGAGACCTTTACAGATAAAAACAATCAGGTCTATTAAATATTGCAAAATACTCTGAAATAAAATAGAAAGTCATGTTCAGGGTTGAATGAGACAGTCAGCTACAACACAACTGAAGGCCTTTTCCTCAGGACAGACAAAATTAATTGAGGGTGACAAATGGAAGAGGATGTCTGCAATGTAAAAATATCACAAAATATTAATATCTAGAGTATACAAAGAGCATCACTAGAAGCCAGACAGAGACATCAGCAGAAAAGCCAGCACTTCAGAAGGAAATTCTGGCCGCGATTCTGTTTTTCTGTGGTACCAAAGTCAACTCTTTCTGCTTAAAATCCCTCCGCTTCCACAAAATGTAAACATGCCATTGAAAATCAAATGACTGAACCATCAATGAGGTCAGATTCCTCATGACGCAGTCATCTCTAGAAGCACCCTCCCAGACCTCCAGGGAGGCCTTAATAATCTTTGTCTCAGTTATACACAAACGACACTAAGAATGAGGCTGCCAGGCATATGTAGAAAAATTTAAAGTTATTCAATTGTACACCAAATAAATTTAATTTTAAAATATGATTTTAACTGAGGTACAATTTTATTTTTCTCTTCTCTTTCCCTTTTCCAGGCCTTCCCACGTACCCCCTTTTACTTTCAAGTAGACAACCTTTTTTATTATTATTGTTACATATATATATATGCATGTATGTATGCATGTGTATGCACAAATTTTAAATACAAGCTGCTGAATCTGTTGTGTTGTTTGTGTATGGCTTCAAGGCTGACCACTCTGTATTCAACATCCATAATGTGTTGCTGGGCCTAATGTCTTCCTCGGGGGAGGGGGTTAAAAGGCGCGATGCCGAGGAACACAGATGCCAGGCAGGAGTCAGGTAAGGCTTACAGTGGACTCATTTGTTTGATAATGGTGAAAACTTGTATACCCTCCCAGGACCCAGGCATTCTGATCCATTGGCATCTCATGCTTATCTCTCATTGGCTAGGCACAATCAGGACCTTTGACAATGCCTGTTGCTAGGCCCTCAGGAAACACCACTTGGTAGCTCCTTATTGGCTAGGTACAGTCAGAAACTCTGACAGGCCCAGGCAGTCTCCAGGTTGGCTCCTTTTGGCCTGGTAGACCTTATCTTCCTACAATAATGCAGCTCATCCCTGGAAGAGACTAACTCTTCTTCTCTTGGCAGGAAATAGCTGCGTGTAGTTTTTGGCCTAGAGATGGAACCCCGTGAGATTTCCCCCTTTCATGTTCGTATGTGTATTGGTATTTCCATTGTTCGCGTGTTGATTTTGCAGCAATTTCTAACAGAGATTGTCTTACAGGAGACTTCCTGTTATTCTGGCTCTTACAATCTTCCTGTCCCCATTTCCTCAATGCTCCCTGAGCTACAGATGCAGGGGCTTTGATGTAGCTGTATCCTTTGTGCCTGCACTCTATCTAAATGAGCGATTGATTTCTGCCGTGTGTCCAATTGTGGTTTTCTGGGATGGTGTGCATTAGTTGTAGAGAGACTTCTTTGATGAGGAGTGGGAATTACCCTTATCCAGGAAAGGTGGCTCATGCATGGTATCACCTTATTTATCTTTTTTTTTCAAATACTCGCCACAGGCAGCCACGTTCGTGTGATAACCGTATCTTACTGTACACTATAAATTCCAAAAGGCAGGGGTCTCTCGTTCTATTTACCACCCTATGGAAGATGCTCAATAAACGTGAATAAATAATTATTTGAACACAATTGAAAACTTCAGGAAAAAATGTTTGTTTTTGCAGTTACTCCAGCAGTAGGCTAAGCCTTTACCTAGGCACTCTTTTCCCAAAGAAATTGACCTTTTCAACAAATAAGCATTTAGCTTGTCTTTTAATTTAAAAATGTACTTTATGCTTCCTGAGTTTTGTCTAATTCACTGCTGGATCTCTTCAACACTTAAAGGAGGTTTCTGTGCGCAACTGAGCATTAGATAAATAATTGTGAATAAAAGAATAAGTCGTCAGTGACAAACGGGCTTCCTCCTAGAAAATGAGTTTTTGGTGGCCTCAGCTGAGTTATATTTCTTTCTCCTGACCTCAGTCCTGGAATCCTGTGTTTCCCATCATTTGGTGTAATGTTTGACTTCACTGAAAAGTCTCACAAGGTAAGTTAGGTTTTTTTTTTTTTTTTGTCAACTTCACACAAGCTAGAGTACTCTGATAATGGGGGACTTCAATCGAGACAAATTCCACCTTCAGATGGTCCTGACAGCACATTAGTGGGGACGTTTTCTCCACCGATGCCTGTCGTAGAATAGCCCAGCCTACTGTGGTTAGAGCCGTTCCTGTGCAGACAGTCTTGGGGTGTATAAGAAAGCAAACTGAACAAGTCAGTAAGCATCATTCCATACCGGTCTCTCCTTCAGTTACTGGCTCTAAATACTTGCCTCCAGTTCCTGCCCTGATTTCCCTTCACAGCATGGTATTACTGTTGGGCAAGGTATTTTATTAAAGTGACAGAATACAAGGCAAGACGGGCAGCTGTTGGTATAATGACTTTGTTTAAACTCTTGTGCTGACAATGGATGTGTTTTGCCAAGATGAATATTGAGATGTCCATACATTTTTCATTCAGAAAAGAATAATAGCAGGCATAAACATGAAGCTTAAGAATGATTAAATACACAGACACATATGTATACATGTACTGAACACACACACACTCACACACACACACAACTACTTGATTTGTTCTTTTGTTCCAGGAATACAAAGAATACTTTATAAATGGTAGCTGTTATCAATAATTATATTTTATTAAATGGCATTGCTAATGACTGTATCACAACACAGAGAACAGGGAAGTAGGATTCTACATCTGAACTTCTTTCCTACACACAGTCTGTATGTCAATCTGTGGGTACATTTCTATGCAAAATCTCTTGATTAAGGTACAAAAAAATCAGCCAGAGACAGTAAGATTACTGGTTTGCAGCCATTTCTTGTTTTGAACTTGCTCATTTATAATGATTAAATTAGAGAGCCCGATCTATATAAGGAACTGTGATTCCTATAATCATTTCCTCTCTGCCTAGCCCAGATTTTCCTCCAAGAGAAACTCCTCCTTTCTACCAGGAGAACCCGAGAGAAGGGACCGCCTGCAAGGAGCTTGTCTGGGGGAGCTGAATTCATAAACAGGGAGTGCAGCTTCCTTGTGCTTCCAAGTTGTGCTTATGGTAAAATTTGGTGGGTGTCTTCAAACTCTCCCTGAACTCTTTCTGACCAGCATGACTTTCTAAATTGATAATGGAAGCTTGCCTCTCCCTAAGGTTCTTAAGTTAACAATCAGGTGGCCGATAGCACATTATCTTTTATTTCTTCCTCACTCCCTCTTTCCCTCTTTCCGTCTCTGCTTCATTTTTCCCGCCCTTATTTCTTCCTTCCTTCCTTCCTTCCTTCCTTCCTTCCTTCCTTCCTTCCTTCCTTCCTTCCTTCCTTCCTTTCTCTCTCTTTCTCTCTTTAGTTTTGGTAAGCTTTCTTCTTTGGCGGTTTCACACACGCATATAATAGATTGCATTATTCTCTACCTGTTCCCTGCACCTTCTCTCATTTCTCTCCCAACTTGATTGACCTCCTTTATTATGAACCTCTTTCCCATTTCCCTGACATTTTGTTTTGTGTCCCACAAGTTTAGCTAGGACCATCTGTGTGACCCTGTCATAACTAGTACTATGCTGCTCTGTCTCCCAGAATCGGTTGTTGCAATAGTTCATCAGTAGATGGGGTGAGGTACTGGGAGCCCTTTCATTATCTACAGCTGGCTCTTAAGTGAGCCTGACTTGAATGGGTCTTGTGCCATTAGACATAGGAGCAAGAAATTCAAATTTGTCGTGACTGTATTACGCTAAGAAGGTGGCGTTTAGAAGGCCTCTTCCTTTCTCCTGACTTTTCCATTCTTTCTGTTTCCTTTTCTCGTAATATTCCCTAAGCCTTCAAATGTGTACAGAAGTCTCATTTAGGGACAAATACTCAACTGTCCCTTATTCTCAGCATCTTGTGCAAATATGGGTTTCTTAGTCACTTCCACACACTGTGAAGAAAGACTTCTGACTAACGCTGAGAATAAACCTTGCCTGTGAATACAAGTATACATATTTAGAGAACTATTTGATGCTATTTCAATTTAGCAAAATAGTAGTGGTAGGTTCTTCTCTAGGGCTGAAGACTTTCTCAGTCATAGGTTTTTGCCCATTTTTAGAGTACTAGGCACCTATTTCCTCTTGTGCAACAACAGGTCTAAAATCTAATGAGAACACAATTGGTTACCCCATAGCAGTCATGCCACTATTGCAAACACAGCATTCCTTGCTTGGCAGATTAGTTTTGTAGCTCCTCCGGGTTGGCATATGTGTGGGTGGTGGGAGTGCTGCCTGCCAGAATTCATTCATTCATTTATTCATCCTTTCTTCCCTCTTTTATTCATTCATCCTTTCTTCCTTTCTTTCCTGTTTGTCTTTATTCCTTCCTTCTTTTCCTTCCTTGCTTCCTTCTCTCTTTCCCTCTCTTTATTTTAAATTTATTTATATTTGTATTTCTGTCAGTTTCGTGCATGTATATAATGCTTTGTGATCATATTCAGCCCCTTCGACCTTATTTTGTTCTCACTCTTATTCCCATTAACCACTTTCTACCTCTCATCCTAGCTAGTCTCATTCCCATTTTCATGTTGTGTGTGTGGGTGGATTGGGTAGGTGTGTCTGTGTTTGTGCACACACAGTATTGTGCAATAGACATCACTAGAGTGTGTTTATGATTGCAATGGCTATTTCATATTTTTTGGCTTTTACAATCTTTTTGTTCCTTATTTTGGTCATGCAGAGAATTATAGATGTCTCATTTAGGGTTTGGAAGTCACTTATTCTCAACACATGGACCAATCTACATTAGCCACTCCCATCTCTATAAAAAGAAAAATCTCTGTCCAAGTTGAAGAGCGGTACTAGTCTGTAAGTATAAACACAGATGTTTTGAAGGCAGTTTCACTACATGTCCATTTAACAAAATATCAGTGATAAACACCTGCCAGGGCCTGTGCTCTTCCCATCTATAAACTTTGACCTTTGACTTGGCACTGGGATTTTCATTTAAAAACCTACGGCTTCTGGAAGGATGTTATCCACCCATATAAGGTACTTGTGTTCAAAATCTTTTAAATTATATTTTTAGTGAATTTATAAAACAGTAAGTTTCTGTTTCATTTATTATAAGTTTTGTTAAACCTTCTGCCTTTCTTTACCCCATCTTCCCTTCCCCATGCTCTTTTAAGCCTTCATTCTTCTAGTACCCCCTTTTCTAGTTTCATTTCACTTGTATCTCCTTTTAAGAGCATACTCATCCCATGGCTTATTTCTTTCTTCATGGCCTCTATAGACAGGCATTATAACGTAAAAACACAAATCTAAAAATTCAAAGTTAAGCCATATTTCCTTGGTCTTTTTGGTCTTGTTTATTTGTCTACTATTTCCCCAACTGTCCAAGACTATCAATGCAGAAGGGCCACAAAGCACAGGTCAGTTTGGATGTGGAATAGTGTAGATGAGGTGCCAGAATTCTTTTTTCTGTTCAAGTTATTACAATAAGAATTAGTGTAATAGCTAAGCCAAGGGAAAGGTCTAGAATAAGTCTAACACATTCTCCTTGAGAGGAACTCATAAATAGCACACTCCACTGCAGATGCCGCTGTAAGTGTTCCCATCATACTTTCTGTCGGAGAGACATGGTGCATCGAACAGAAACCATCTTTACAGGATTTCACTTTATCCTCATCTCAGTGGCCTATGTGACTGGCACCAGTATGTAAAACAACGCACTAGTGAATCAGGTCAACATAATTTTTCTTTTGTTACTTGTATTATCCAAGGCCCCATGGATTTCTGGGTATTAGAAGAGGACATTTGTTGAAGCAACAGGTAGAAGAAGTGGAATTGTAGCCATATTGGCACAGGATTTCCCTCCATCCACTGAACCCCTTTGCACAAAATTCTCTCATCACATAGTGAACCACTGCATAGTCCTCACTATAAACACACACACACACACACACACACACACACACACACACACACACACTGGTTAAATCATGTGATGCAATAATACCACTTCTGTAGTCACAAGGTGTTGGGCCTCATGAGGCCCAGTGTAACTTCCTGAGCCTAGCTAGAGTTTGGAGTAGGCTACCCAACCTAGACCCACCTCTGCTCAGTCACCACTAGCATGGCAGAATATTATTGACCCTTGTTCATTACTCTGCCTCAACACATCCCAAGCTTCTCCACCCCCATCACAACCCTATATAAGCCCCTGCTTGATAAGGAGATCCTGCTTTGACAGACTCCTGACTCTGGGTGTGTTTCTCCCTGGTGGCCGGGGGTGGGGCAGGGCAGGGAGAGTCTGTCCCCACTCTTTTCTGCCAGAGAACCTGGCAACATGGCATTCTTCACAACAGCCAAATTGTGGAACCAACCTACGTATCATCAATGGATGAGTTCATAACAAACAACACTACAAGTACATGATGAGATAAAAACCTCTCTGTCTTAACGGGGAAACGATTCTTACAATACTGAATAAAATAACGCAACTATGGAAATAAAATATAAATTGAAGTACACATGGCCTCAAATGTCAACATTGAAGAAGAAGAGGAGGAGCAGGGGGAAGAGAGGAAGGAGGGGAGAAACAGGAGGAGGAAGAGGAAAAGGAAAGGAAGGATCAATGTAGAACACAGAATGATGGTATCGTTTCAATTTAACATCTCTGGAGCCCAATGTAACCTGCACTTTTTAAAATCATTTTATAGATTGAAACACAGAGATTTAGAGATTTGCTTAGTTACCTATATATGTTTTCCTAAGTTAAAAAGCAAAATTCTGTCTTATGAAACTGTTGGAATTTTAACTTCTGAATTAATGTACTATATGCCATAATAGGACGTTTTGTCAATGCTATAACAGCACAAACACATGAAATCATGCCACTATTGAGAAACCTGCGATCTTTCATGGACATAGACAGTGTCCTGTTATATCCATACTCACACAGAGACGTCTATTGAAGCACATAAAGCTACAATGAACATTTGCAATACTGTTGTTGTTTATCACAGGTTTGTTCACCGAAAGTCATGGTGTGTTTATTGACAAGATGCAGTTCGTAGCAGTGTGGGTTATTACCAAAACACAGAAAGTCTTGCTTTCAAGTTGCTTAATATTCATATTAAAATGAAAGTTATTTATTATTTGTAGCCTGGCTAGTAGGCAAGCTGACTTCCTGTGTGATATGACATGTTCCCAGGAACAAGCCATGATGCAGAGATAACTTAGGTTCATTGCCACAACAGGTAGATGAGGTAGAGGACCAACATCTACATTGTAGGTTATTCTCCCAATTCTTCCTTTGTAACAGAGGAATGTCAACAGAAAGGATGAAGGTGAGACAAAGGACTTTTGTTTCAAGGATAGTTGCCCTCCATAAGGATACTACTTTCATGTAAGTAAATTTATCCCACCCTCATCTCCATTTCTCTCATACCAACTTCCCACTTTGTTCAGCCACTAATAAAAGCATCGTCCTCATTTCTAACTTTCAACACTTGCCTGCTATTTTTTGCCAGCCTGTGGTTACCTATGGAAGACATTTTATGGCCTGAAAATGCCTGGCTTAAGGAGCTTCCCCCTCCCCAAATATGCAAAACCAATGGTAACATATGGCCCTATATTTTTTCCTTTCTTGCCAGTTCACTAAAATAAATTTACTTTCAATTTACATATTCTTGTCTACATTTCAGAGATTTAAATATATTTGTAAGGTCTGTCCTGTCTATCTTTTTCTAAGATTATGCAACAGCTTTGCATGCTGTTTAGGAAATAATAGGAACTTTTATGATTTTTCAGAATCTTTCATTTCCTAAGAAATTTAGCAAGTAGGTGATCAGAATGAGGAAGGCCAGGATGTCCGAAGAAATATAAGATGTAAAGTTATTGTTTCTATAAACTCGATCTGAGAGAACAACTACTATGTATAAAGCTTGAAATAAAGACTTTACTAAATAGACACACACTATGTAATTCTATCTGGATCCTAAACAAAGGTCAACTTTAAGTAACTTACCGCTATACAGAGATTCATCATTGATCACTGACTGGATTAGAATAGAAATAAAGTATTTTTATTCTATAGTCAGAGGCAAGACAACTCTGATCTTTTTTGAGAGGACCTGGAAGGCTCCAAGAGAACATCTCAAAGCAGTTTTCCTTCTTCAAAAGTCTTGCTTTAAGCATTCTTGAGGTTTTATGCCTACAGGTTTTTAAGTGTTAAAGGAATGGTCCTGTAGACAGATAGTACCACATACTTCTGAGAAACCTTCCCAAACAAATGGGGAAAGGGATGCTGGGCCTGTGGTGGTTGCTTATTTGCTCATTCTCATGTGGAAAACAGAGCTGTGGCTTGCTCTTTATAGACATAGTTCTGCTGGATCATCGATTTCCTTATCACATGACTAAACGCTCCTTAATCATTTGTAATAGATCATGTATGTGGGGTACATAAAATCCAAAGAACCTTCCCTTTGTCTTAAGGGTCATGTGGCAAGAGGAGATGTCAAACATAAGATGAAACAATAAGAAAACTTTAAGAACAACAGTTTCAACTGCAAGTACGGTTATCATCCAGTGACCACTGGATAATCTTTAGATGGTCTTAGTAATGAAATGATGAATTAGTTATGAAAATAAGTGATCATCTAAAAATTTAAGGCTCCAAAGAAAATTTTGGTTGCTACAACTGACTGGAGGGGCTTTTGCAACAACAACAACAACAAAACCTTGGGCTAGGTGAAGATTTTTTTTCAGATACTATTTTCTTGTCACAAACACTAATGCTACAATGTAACAGACAGTATTTTATATTGGCTATGAGCAATGACACTTCCTATTGTGTACCATATTGGGAGTGTAGCCCACTCCCCTCCGTGCTGAGCCCCACTTCATCTCCATAACATCCCTCCATGTCTCTCTATCCCACTTCATTACATCTTATTCCTGACCTATCTCTGAACACTGTGTCACATCTCAGCTTCCTCTGACGGACAAGATTCAAATATATTATAAAAATACTTTATAATGTAAAACAATGCTGAAAGACAGTTAAATCTTTAGGCTGAAAAATGCTGTCAAATAATGCCATATACCCAAGCTATGGATGTAGCAGGGGGAGTCAGGCCTTAGTAGAGTTTCCTTACGGTGCCCAGGTGATTTCTGACTTCTGCATTCACAGGACTTCCCAATTTAGGCTGGGAATCCTACTTCAGAGGGATAAATAATGGCTCTGAAAATTGGCTGCAAACATATCGGTACAGTTCTTACAAAGTAATTGCTGAGTATAATTAGTAATGAAAATGAATGATCATCTAGAAAGTGATGAACGCGGTACAGCGTCAGTTAACTCAGTTTTGACATAATGGAATAGATTGTGTGTAACGTCTCAAAGAAAAGTAGGCCACGGTTTGTCCTCTACATTTTCTGAGAGGCAGATAGCTCTTTAATCAGTAAGAGCTACTGGATGGAGAATTATACCAGGAAGGTAGAATTAATCCACAGTAGAAGAGTTACAGAGCTGGATGGTGGCCTAAAATCGTGAGAGAAGTTTTGCATTTAAATTACGTTCAGAGAAATGGAAAGACAAGATTAAAGCCGAAGTAAGGGAGATGTTTGTGCATGTGTGTTCAATCATGAAGACTTTAAAACAGTATAATTAAGCTTGGATCTCAAAGACAGCAGTGTCTGATTGTCGGGAAGAATCATATTGTGAAAGATGGAGCAGATGTTCATGCTTGTGAGACGTGACAACGGCAACGTCTGATTCTGAGAGATCAATACTTTATGATTATGGAGTCTGACATTTTTAATTTGATATGGGAAACTCTCTTAAGTGGTATGATGTTCTTTGCTTCTCTTGGAAAACAAATTAAACTTAGAATATTATTCCTTTTAAACAGGGAGGCATTAAAAGGACTACTGCCTAACAGAACTTCCTAGGTGTTATTTTTAGATTATTCCATGAAAATTCTAAGAGAAAGAATAATGTAAGATAGGGTTGATTTTGCATTGAAAATTCCTCCTCAAGGCTAGTCTCGCCTCTTCAGTGGCCAATCACACATTTTCCCCAATTCCAAGTTGGGATGTGGCACCTATGTTAAAGTCTCTTGATTACATCCAGCTCCATCCAAAGCAGACTCCCTCAAGAGCGGAAGGGAGCACATGCATAGTAACCAGCGAAATAATTTTGCTTTTAATTTCACTTTAAAATTTCCGTAAGCTGCTTTTTGTAATTGCTTACTTAAAACAAACGAGCCCAGCCAATTTGCCAGAGGAGACAAGAAATGCTTCATGTCCTGAGGACTTTCTGTCTTCCACAGAGAGTTGAAATTTGGCATCACACAGCCCCACCAGGGCCAAGAAATTAAAGGATTTTCTATTTGAATAGCTAGCTGCATTTGGAGCTGTTAGCCTAATAGGAATGTGTGTACAGTCAATATTACCTAAGACTGATAGCAAATTGGTGCCAGAGAAGTCGCTCAGAAATTGCTGCAGCTGCTGTGCTTCTGATGGAAAATAAATAACAAATAGTCAATATGCCTTTCCCCCAGAAGATCGGCTGCCCTGATCAGTGGTGTAGAAGAGCTGCCTCACCAAGCCAAGTTAAATGTGACAGTCTACGTTGATGTCACAGACGTTGATGTACTTGTTAGTCTAATTTGTGGTAGGAGAGCTTAATTCTCCCAGCTTGACTTTGCTAGATATTGTTTTAATCTGACACCAAAATGATGTACCATTTGGGGAGCGATGGTGTGTATCTTTTATGTATTTTCTCATCATTGGTATTTCCTGAGTTGAACCACAAGACAGTCTGCCGAGGAAAGGGGAAAGGCACATGACTCCCTTGCCCTCCCTCTCCCTTCCCCTTTCCTCTAAACTGGCAAGGAAAACATTTTGCATAAACAAATTCCCAATCATAGCTAATCATATGAAAGCTGACAAAAGTATGTTATTCCTGCTCTATGAAAATACTAATCAAAGTAGCTTGTCAATTGTTAAAGTTAATGATTCAGATATGCAACACTCTGACTAAATTTTAGTAGGTAATTACATAATTATGTACAGGTTAGCACAATCAAACATAGCAGTTGCCGCCTTCTCGGTCTCTAAATCATTCGAGGGCACCCCTGTCTCATTCTGGAAACGATTGCCTGTCTCACGCTGTCTGAGATGCAGGTATGGCTCAACTCTTTCTTTTAGGAGGGTGTCAATGCATCTGAACTATACTCCCCAGATTTTTCAACATAGCAGCAGCAGCAACAGGAGGAGGAGAACATTTGTCTGCTAGGGTTCAACCATATTAGCCATGGCAAACAGCATTTGCAAGATTCAATCCTTTCTTTGGGATTGGCTGTTTTTTATTAGGGGCAAGATGATTTGTTCTAACTCTTGGTGCCAATTTTCTCCATTTTAAACTTTGGAAAATGCAATATCTAATATACATTTAAGATATTTCTGAATAATTTCCTGCAAAATAAATTTTGGGAAAGCTAATCTTTTTGTTGATTTCTATTATCCCTCAAAACTATGTTTCAATTAAAAAAAATAAAGCCTCCTGAGGCGTAATTTAAATTATTTTCTAGTGTGGTGGATTGAAATCCTAATTTTTTTGGACTCTAATATATATATATATATATATATATATATATATAATACTTTATTTTAATTTTAAGTTTCCTGTTTCAAAATATATATATATAATACTTTATTTTAATTTTAAGTTTCCTGTTTCAAATCCAAAACATGGAGATGAATGGAAGGTGACCCAATCTTTCTAATCTCCTTTCTCTCCTATCCTGGTAACTTCTCATCTCCTTCCCCCCATTTTATTATGTCTCAGAAATCATAAGATATTTGGGGGTGTTAAAAGTGACAAAATGTACAGAAAGAATCCAAAGTATAATTATAAGAAATATTAAGGAAGAGAGACTACAAGTATGAATACATGAATAGAAAATTATGACTGTCGTGGCAAGAGCCCTTAACTTTGCAATTAGGAAGAAGAGCAACGGGGTAGGTCACAAAGAGAAATCCCTGAATCTGAATCAGAAAATTCAGGCAGAAAGTTTTCTTCCTCTTCTCTCTCTTCCTCCATCAACCCTCCACCCGTGTGCGTAAGAGAAAGAAGGTCTTGCAAGCAGAGTGAAGAGGCTATGCAGTGAGCAAGTCTGAGATCCTTCTGATGTGTGTGGAGAACTTTGGCATATATAGAATTTTTGCGTAGGAGGACAAAGAACACCCTTGGGGAAATCTATTATGGGGACTAATACTTCGGGGACTACAATGTAATGATTTTCCCATCTCATGTGAACATATGGAATTAATAAGCAATGGTTATTTTTTATAAATCAAGATGTGTCAACATTTTATTCCTTCCAAAAGACAAAGTTAGGGTAACATCTGTTATATCTGTAAATTGCACTTAGATCATTTCTTTTCATGCTTCCTTTTCTTTTATTCCTAGAAAAAATACCAATAAATCTGTCCTTTTTAAAAATTTAAATGACTTGAAGCCTTTTGATTGAGTATGTCCTTGGAGCTATAAGTACCATTCTATCAAAGAAATAAAAATCGTCAGGTAGCCTGTCCTAGTGTTAAAAACCAAGATCTAAGACAAAAAAATATACTTATACATATGTATAACTATATAACTATAAATATAAAACTATATATAAAACTGTAAACATAAAACTATATATTTACATATATATTTATAAGTGAATTCATCCAGAAATAACAAAGGATAAAGGGAAAGAAGTGAGGAAGGAAGAGAAAAAAGGGGATTGCAGAGTATTATTTTATTGAAATAACTTTAGTTTCAAAGGCAGACCATTGTTGGTGTTTTGAATCTTTGGTAACATGTCTGCAAATGGGAGAGAAGAAGAAGGATTTATTCCCAAGGTCCTTGTGTTTTCTGATCAAAGTCTCCCCAGACCACTAACTCCCCTACTTCTTTGATGTGTATTATCAGCACAAGGATTATAGAGTCATTTCATAGACCAGTAGTCTTCAACCTTCCTAATGCTGTGACCCCTCAATACAGTTTCTTAAGCATGGTTAACCCCAACCACTGCATTATTTATGTTGCTACTTCATCACTGTAACTTTGTTATTGTTATGAATCATAATGTAAACATCTGATTCCAGGAGATCTACTATGCAACTCCTGTGAAAAGTCCATTCAACCCTCAGAGGGGTCATGGCTCACAGGTTGATAACCACTGCCAAAGGCTGTTTCTCTGAGAACATCGAGCATCATGAAGACAATGAATAGAGGAAAGAGAGTCTTTTAAAAGAGAAAGAGTATCCTGCAGTGTTTTATTCTTTGATCCAAAAAATATTATGCTGAAAGTTTTCATAGTGAGGAAAAATTTTTTTCACTTGTATGATACACTCGTGTGCTTACTGTACGTGTTCTAAAATTTCTAGGTCTGTAGTTTAAGACAGACTTGGGAGAAGGCGAGTCTCCTTAGTAGACCTAGTGCTCACTGGAAATGTTGCTATGAAGGTGTGCGTGCCCCTGTGTCCTCATGAGGAGCTCGTGCCCACTGCGATGGCTGATAAGAGGAGCACTTACGGTATCTCATTTTTCTCTGCTTACAGAGAATCTCTGTACCGCACCATCACAATATCGTCTCTTTTAAAATTCATGTATATACATACAACAACTTAACTGTGAATGCTTTCATAGCTATTATTTCATAGAAAATAGGATACCACGATGTAGGGAGTCACTCCCAAGTAGAGAAGATTGGTGGCAAATCATCTAAACTGAATTTGAGATTAAGGGAAACAAGAGCTTCTATACTGAATATGACTTTTTAAAATGAATACACATATGAAACATATATTTGCATGTCACTTTTTACTAATACTTAACTTTGATCTCACAGTGCAAAACCAGAAATTCCTCATTTTAAAATGACATGTAAAGCCCCCCCCCTTAGTTTTGAAAAGCAAGATTGAAAGAAATACCAATACCGATGCACAAGTGTGTTTTTAGTCTCTTTCTGATTTCTGCTTCAGTCAAACCTGAAATGTTGATCTATTGTCCTCCTTTGCATTACTCTGAACTCATTGGCTGCTCTGCCCATAAATGCTAATATTTCTGTGACACGCAGGGCCCGGTTCCTGCAGCTCTTGCTTCAGGCACCACCTTGTTATTCTTTTCAGCTCCTTATTAGAGAAAAGACACTGGCCTCTTACTTAGGTCTCTCCATTTAGAACCCGAGAAAGGGCAGCTCATCTCAAGGCTTCAGCCTGCCTGCTGTGTTTCTAAATCATCATATCCCTACCCTTCTCAGAAGAGAAATTTAGAGACAAAGTGCTCCTCTCTCTGCTCCTGTTCCAGAGTTACCAGACTTGGCAAGCTTAATTCCATTTAAACGATGTCTACCTTGCCATTGTTTCTGCTAATCCAGAGAAATCCTCATCCTGCTAATCTTTTCATTCCTGCCGTGGCTCTTCTTTAGTTTCTTGTGCTGATAGCTATTAATGAGCACTGCATAAGAAACACAGTTGAAATCCTATATTTCCTGCATACTTTTAGGAGCCCTGATTTGCTTCACCCCACCACCCCCAGTTTAAATATTAGGTCTTTGGATGGTCACACCTTTGTTTCTCATATTCAGATGGGTTTTGAAAAAGGGGTGCCAGAATTGTTTTTAAATGTGGCATTTGGTCACAGCGACAGATCCTGATTGTTTATTAGTGAAAAATCTATCTGAAGGTGCTCACCTTCCAAGGCTTTAAACATCATTCTTGGACCTGAATTTAAGGTATTTCCAAAGAAATTCTAACCAAACATACAATTTTCACAGATGGCACCAAATTTCACAGTCCTTTTCTTTTCTTTTCTTTTCTTTTTCTCCTCGTGCAGGCTTGATTTATATAAAGATTCTCCTTTGATGAATGACCCTGGATGAGAATCCTTCTACCGGTCAACATCCATGATTCAGAGTAGGTTTGAAGACAGGGTCAAAAGGGCTGGGCACTGTGTGAAATGAAAACATCAGTGTGTGCAGGAAGAGTTTTGCAGTGTGCGTGCTCTACTGGAAGCCAAGCTGCATACTACAAAGAAAAACACCAGGAAAGGAGGTAGAAGCAGTTTCATAAAAAAGTCTTTGAACAGCAGGAAAGTGCAATGTTTATTGTGAAGAACTCCACAGCATCCATGGGGATGCTGTGTTGTTTCTAAAATCAACATAATCTCTAATTTATGAATGAACAGTAAGGTAAAGGCAAGTGTGGAAACTGGACCAGAGAAAGCTTCATATGTGCATTCAAAGGAAAGTGCAGCCCTGGGGATGACTGCTCTGAATTGATAATTGTGTTGCATGTTCATCTGTACATGGATTTCTTTCTCATTCTCCAAAAGGGTGGGCTCGTTGGAGAGGAAGCCAAATTCTCAGCCTTTGCTTGAGATTTTAAAAGACATATACTTCACTTCAAAAAGATTGTTTTTTTTTATAAAATGCTAGAGCTTCAAATTTTAACAATGTTCATTTTTGTATGAAAAAAAACCAGATCCAGGGTATGGGAAAATATTAAAATTGTGCACAAAATTATCCTCACCAGTGTCATTTATATAATCATTGTGTTTGTACTTATGGCTAGTAGCACCATTTAGTCACTAGATTGAAGAAAGGGCTGAGGAGATGACTCAGTGGTTGTGAGGATTGTGGTTTTACAGAGGACCAGGCTCAGTTCCTAGTACCTGTATGGTGCCTAACAGCTGCCTGTAGCTCTAATTCCAGGGGCTCTGATACCCCTTTCTGACCTCTGTGGATAGCAGGCACACGCAAGATATACAAACACACCTGTAGACACACGAATGTATGTATGTAGGCAACATATACACACATAAAATAAAACAAATAAATCTAAGATAATTTTAGAAGCACAGGTGACTGGCTACAGATAGCTTTCTTTAGCACAGATGAAAAGTGAGAAACAAAATACTCTCAGAAGACATGTATTTAAGTGAGTAAGTTAGACTGTGACAGCCACATAACACTCATTAGAGCATCATTTAATAAACATCTGTGGAATGGTTGTTTTTATGGGGTAACAGGTGCCAGAACGACCTCTTACCAGCTATATTCTTGATCAGTTCTGGAAGGGAAGGGAGCAGAGAGCAGCCCTGGGTAACTTTCCCCTCTCGCCTTCACCTTTTCCTTGTATTCTGTCAGTCTGGACTTCGAGTTACTTGTTTACTTGAATTCTTCACAGTGAACATTGACACAAAGTGTATTTTCCTGACTCCACCAGTGTCTTTCCTCATTCAACACTGGGAGAAGTAGATGTTAATATTCTTGAGTGACTCCATCAGCCATACCTCACATTACAATAATGTTTGTATGTTTTGTTCCCTCACCTTGGATACCTGCCTTAGTTAGGATTTTTATTGCTGGGCTAAAATGCTGTGACCACAAGCAACCTGAAGAGCATAAGGGTTATTTCTTCCTACACTTCCTACACTTCTAGAAAATGGCCCATCACTGAGGGAAATCAGAACAGGAGCCTGGAGGTAAAAACCAAAGCAGAAACGATGGAGAAACACTGCTTACAAATCTGCTTCTCCTGAATTGCTTATTTTGTTTTTCTTATATGTCCTGGAACCACCTGCCTGTAGGTGGTACTGAGCACCATGGTCTTGACCCTCCTACATTAATCATTAATTAAGAAAATGCCCCCATTGGCTTACCTAGAAGCTAATCTTACAGAGGTGTTGTCTCAATTGGGACTACCTTCTCTCAGATGATTCTAAAATAATACCCTGTTACCCACTATATAATTATATCTTCATATCTTTTGAAAATCAGCTCAGAAGCACATCTATCCTGCAGCTGTATGTATATAATACTAACACCCATGGATCACAGATGTTTTCATAGTGGTTCTGTTTTCATGTTGTTCGCGTCTCATTGTAAACACTGGGGGACAAGTTCTAGGCCTTGTTCATTTGCACGCCAGCATTTAGCTCTATGTCCATACATTTGATTACAAGAAGAGAATATTGCAGGGAGAGTAAATGGACAGCCTGGAAAATGCAACTGACACAACTTCTATAGAGTCCTTCAACGCCGTTGACTTTGGGAAATATATTTCTATTCAAAAGGACCAGATATGGCTTGTTAGACATTTCTAAAGTGAATTTGGAAGAGTTTCCTTCAAAATAAAAACATTTACTCAAATCCAGCACTACCTCAGTTGTCACTGAGAGGAATTGTGAGCTGGCCTGGAAGAGCCAAGGTCTGAACCATTGGCGTTATTTGATAATTTTTTTAAAAAAAAAAAAACTCTAAATCAATGACGACAAATAAATACATCAACTGTTTTCTTATTTTTTACTTCATTGAGTGTTCTAAGGATGGAGTCATTAAAGTATAAAAGATTGGTACTCCAAAGTATAATCTGCAGAGAATTGAAACAATTTACAGAATATCTCTCCTGTGCCAGGGAGATGGAAGCAGGAGGTAGGGTGGGTGAGAGCAGCCCCAGCAGAGGACAGAGGACCCTCTTCACTTTCAGCACCTAGTATAGGGCTTGATACTTGGGAGATGCTCAGTATAGTTTGGTTGAATAATTGAATGACTGAGTGAGTGAGCCAGCCAGGCAGACAGAAGGAGAGAGATATAGAGATGCTATATTTGGGTGAGTTTCAAGAGAAGATCACAGAATGAAAAGTGGTTTTGTCTGATCACAAATAAAAGGCAGAGAAGTGTATGAAGTAGTAGCAGAAGAACAGAACAATCCGAGACTTTTGTTTAAAGCTTTGTGTGCATGTCATTTGCTGTAAAATCACCAATTTTAAGTGTGCATTTTGATGGAATTGCATTCAGTTTAAAACTTTTCAATAAAAACCACCATCTAATAATGCTTGAATATTTTCATCATTTCGGCAAACCCCCTCATACCTATTTCTGGCTATCCTTCCTCCTGTCATCCCCTTTGGGCAAGCAGACAGTGTCCTCTGCATCTATAGCTTCAAAGCCATGCAAATTTAACCATAATTCATTAGGCTTTTGTGGTAGCTTTTTGTTTGGATGTGTGTAATGTTTCAGAGGCTTTGTGCTACACAAACCCAGGATTCTTTCTACTTCTGTTGCTGACAGGCATTTGAAACATGCTCTTACCTCTAAATAATTTTAATCACATAGTGTTGTGTCTGAGTAGTGAAATTTACCCTACAGGCTCATATGTTTAAACACATTGTCACCAGCGGGACAGTGTGTGTTGGGAGGTAACAGAATCATATGGACGTGGGTCCTAACTAGCAGAACTAGGTGGCAGTTCTTAAACATCGTGATGTTGGTATTTACTCAGGAGCTAGTCCAGGCTTTGGGCTTCCTTGTAAGCACATGAGTAAATAGCCCATGTGGTTATCTCCTGTCACAACAGACAAAGCAGCCATGGTTACCATGCCTTTCCTACCACAGACACAGCAGCCATGACTACCATGTACTTTTGCCAAGCGGGACAGATATCTGATGATGTCACAAACTAAATTAAACTTCTCATAAGTGATCAAGCATTTGTTCACAGCAAGAACACCAATATACAGGGTAATGTAGTATAAATTATATTAAATTTTAATTACTTTTATGGGGAAGATGCATCATTACTCTTCTATGTAACCACATGTTCAACTATAACAGTTTTATCAATCATGAGTGCTAATTTCCATGTGGTGCTGAAAGGTAAGGTGACCATGTTTTATTGCTAGAAAAAGCTTGCTTTGAAATTTTATGATAATGCCTTTATTCCTACCAAAAAGAGTCCAGTGAAGTTGCTGTTGAACATTCAGTGTACAACCTAGGCCAGGTTTGAACCAATGGCCAACTTTTAGACTGCTAAGATGTAGGTGGCTCATAGCTCTGAAGCCCAGACACAGCTCTGCAAGAATAGTCTATATTTTCCAGGCTTGGGAATATCTTAGTGATAAAAAATAAAAATGTTGCCAGACCAAAATGGTAAAGGCTTCCTGGGTAAAACAGTTGGTTTTGCTTTGAGAATTGGTTCGTGAATTCCATGTCCTAGATTCATAGTAGCAGACAGAAGGGCTAACGGCTAAAAATTAAGCCAAAGAAACAAATGAAGGCAAGCACTTGGTAGTTCCACTCTGAGAATTTCCTACTTATTTTTAAAGATTTATTTATGTGTATGTGTGTTTTGTTTGCCTGTTACACCATATGTTTGCCTGGTGCCTGCAGAACCCAGAAGAGGATGTCAGATATCCTAGAACTGGAGTTACAGTTGTGAGCCACCTTGAAGGAGCTGGGAACCAAACTCGGGTCCTCTGTAAGAGCTGCAAGTGCTTTCAACTAACTCCTTAGCCCCTCTGGGACCTTTGAAAATATACTATTTTAATTTATTCTTTGGAAATTTCTTACATATATACAATGTATTTAGATTATACTCCTCTCCCACACTCCAATTCATTCCTGATTCCCCTCCACTCATCCTTTTGTTTTTAAAATAAAAAAGACCACAATGTGTCCAATTAGTTGGACCCATATGTACATGGGTATGGGTCATGCACCTGAGCATGCAACATAACAGGAGCCACACCCTAAAGGAAACTAGCAACCATCAACTTTAAATAGCCAGTCCCCATTCATGCTGAAATGTTGATTGGTTTAATCTCGTGCAAGCCTTGCTCAGGCAAGCAACAGCTGCTAAACGTTCATGAACACAAAGGTTATCTTAGGTCAAGAAAATCTTGTTTTACTTCAGTTCTCCCTGCGTGCTGGCCCAGAAAATCTTTCTGTCTCCTCTTCTGTGATGTTTCTTGAGCCTTGCAGGGAAAGGGGTGTGATGTAGAAGTCCCGTTTATAGATGGGCGTTCCATAGACTCTCATTCTCTGCACTCTGACCGGTTGTGAATGTTTTCATGGCTTCCTGCACCTTTCTATTTTAGAAAACTCCTCTCCAGCAGGTAGGAGAGAGATGACTGAGAGTGTGACTGACCAGCTCACACCTCATGGTGACCAGGAAGACTGAGAGTAGCATTTGTGTCCTCCATAGCAGCTTCCATCCGTGATCTGTCACATGCTGCCTTTTCTCAGAAGGTGTGTCTCATTTTGTAGCTGCTGTGTTTCCCTTCCATTTCTTCTCTGAGAAATACAAGGAACCTGCGTGATAAAGCTTCTGCGGCGGCGGGAGGGTACATTTTTTCAGAGACACACAGATTTCTCCTTAACGAGTTAGGAACGATGCCCTTCATCTTCAAAATACGGTAAGGTGACTCAGCCAAAGAGAAGAAGGGAATCACCACTGTACAAAATAGAATTCTTTTATGTAAAAACAAAATGGACCAAAATATACATTATGCAAAACAAAGCCTTGGCTGTTTGTAAATTTATGGGTCTATAGTCAAAATAGACGTGATGATTTGTTGTAACTATAGAAAAGTGAAATGGCAGCTTAAAGATATGGTAGCTTACCCCTAACTCTAAACATCTCCAAGAAGCCTTGGACAGAGAAGTATGTTCATTCCTTCTAAATGTTCTGCCTCTTTGCCTAAACCACTGCTGTATTTAGAACAGTGACTCTGAATATTTTCAATGGTCTGAACACTCTAGCGCCACAGGAAAGATAAATCTATTGTTTCTTAAAGGAACACTGTGAAAGATACTTTTAGCATCTATTTCTTAGGTAAATTTTATGATTACAAAATCACTTTCAGTTACTTAAGAAGAAAAAAAGGCTAACCAATCTTAAAATTATAACTACATATCCAGTGAATGACCACATCTAGTCGGTCCAGGCTTGACTGTTGACATGTGTAAGGGTGATGTGGTTTAAATATAACACAGGAACAGAGGTGACCAATTCATAATGGAAGCAGGCAAATCTTCATAATTCAAGAAAGAGTTTTATTGTATGAGATCAGGCCCGTTCAGGTGGTATGACCATAGACAAGAATGGAGTTTCTTAGGATGAAAGGGCCTCAAGATTGTGAAGGAGCCTCCTTAAGGTGCAGATAGAGCACTCAACAGACACAACACAGACGGAGATCTAATCCTGATGAGCCCTTAAAGGAAAGGGAAACTCCCTTGTAAAGCCTGGAAGGGAATGTAGTGATTGCATATATTATAGATGCTGGGTTGATTGTTTCTGATTGTGCTGGAAAATTTATCTTAAAAACAAGACTAGGTTAAGAACATAAAGTGAATATAAAGTGAATTTGTCCCTTTTTCCTTCCTTTCCCTCCCTCCCTTGTTTTCTCTCTCTCTCTCTCTCTCTCTCTATCTCTCTCTCTCTCTCTCTCTCTCTCTCTCTCTCTCTATCTATCTCTCTCTCTCTATCTCTAACTATAATTCAGAGTTTAAATATGTAAATAAAAATGAATACAATCACATTTTTTAACAAAGGCATAAAGAAGCCATGCTCTTCTCCAAAATAACACAACAACAGTCTCTAGGCCACATACTAACATTCTTCTCCTCTGAAACTTCTTGAGCTAGACCCTCACAGGTCAAATCACCCTCAGCTCCACTGACTTCCATGATCCTACTAGCACCGCCAATTAAACCCCACTTAAAGTAAACAATTGCTTTTCTAGTTCAAAGTTCCAAAGTTTTCCATATTTCAAATGAAAATATGTTTCAGTTTATCACAATACCCCAGTTTCTAGTACCAGCTTCTTTATTAGTTAGTGTGGTTATATTTGTTTGTGATCTAACAAATAAAGCTTGCCTAAAGATCAGAATGCAGAGCTAAGCTACTAGTTAGCCATAGAGGCCAGCAATGGTAGCACACATCTTTAATTCCAGCACTCTACAGAGGCAGAGGTAGAGGCAGAGGCAGAGGGATCTCTATGAGATGAAGGCCATCCTGAGCTAATGTAGATTAATCCAGTCCACAAAAACAGAGCCAGGAGGTGGTTTCCCTTTAATCCCAGTATTTGGGAATCACATGCCTTTAATACCAGCATGAAGTAGGTGGAGACAGGAAGGGATATGGTTGAGCAGGGAGAGGAAGATAAGGCCAGAAGAGACAAGAAGGGAGCACAAGGCATTCGGTTTGAAGATTTGTAGACACAGGATACCCCATTCAATCTGAGGACTTATAGAGACAGGATCATCACCTTTCATCTGAGTATTTGGTAGAGGTAAAAGGTCTCTCTAGTGGCTGGATCATTTACTTCACTGATCTTTCAGCATTTGCCCTGATATCTGAATCTGAGTTTTTTATTTTTAAGACCAATTAGATTTGCACTACTGGTTAGGATTTCTATTACTGTGAAGAGATACCTTATGGTTATCCATAACAATTCTTATAAAGGAAAGCATTTCATTGGGGATGGCTTAGAGATTCAGAGGTTTAGTCCACTGTCATCATGGCTGGAAGCCTGGCTGCATGCAGGTAAACATGGTACTGGAGTTCTACATTTGATGAGCAGGTAGCAGGAAATGTGAGACATTGAATATGGCTTGAGTATTTGAAACCCCAAAACCCACTGCTAGTGACACACTTCTCCAACACTGCTACACCTACTCCAACAAGGACATGCATTCTAATGCCCAACGTTCAAATATATGAGCCTCTTGAGGCCAATCTTATTTAACCACCACAAGAGTTTCATTAAGTATAAGTAGGAGAGAGAGAAAGAAGAGAGAGAGAGAGAGAGAGAGAGAGAGAAACAGAGAAAGGAAGTTGGGGAACTTTTCTTGAGATATAATTTAAATATGAAATATCTATATTAAATATATATGTTTACTACTTTTCTCACCAATGTGGCAATTTACCAGACAGGAAGACTAAAGGAAGCATGATTTATTTTGGAGCATGGTTTCAGAGAGTTCTGTCATCATATCAGGGTGTGTGTGTGTGACCGAACAGAGTAGCTCACATAAAGGCAGCAGGAAGTAGAGGAAAGGGAATTTTGGCCCTCTGCTGGCTTTCTCTCTTTGCCCTTTTTGTTCTGCCCAGGTCCTAGGACCATGGAGAGTGATGTTCACATCCAGGGTAGGTCTTCCTTCCTCACTGAGTTGTTTCTGGAAAATCCCCACAAACAACACCCAGAGCTGTGCCTTGCCAGTCTCCTAGGTGCTTCTAAATCCAGCAAATATGACAGTGAAGACAAACCATCACAAAATTGGGTTTGAAGATGGTCTTGCTGACAGGTTTAAACTTCCAAATATGATCCTCGAAATCACTAAGGAGCCCTTTGTAGGTTACTACTTGGAGGCGTTCCCCACTTAACTTCCAATTGAGAAAAGCCTAGGCAGGTGCAAGCATTTTTTAGGAGAAACATGCTGTAAGTTTTATACAACTGGAAATTGGCCAGAAAAGAGATTACTGTCCCCATTTTACAGATAAGGAAGATGAACCCCAAAGAGATTTAATGAGGTACTGGTGGTCACATTATATTCAGCAGCAATATTGGGATTAGAACCCTGCTCTGCTGGGTTTTCAACCCTATAGTCTGTCCGCTGTGCACTGTTGGAGAGCCTGGAAGGTTATCGCAATACAGAGGATGCTAATTTAGCTGTAGATCGATTAACCCAAGGGAGAATCCAATCAACACTAGTGGAGAGCTGGGAGCAGCACTTTTCTTCCTACACTGATGTTTTTACCAGGACAGCACAATGTCTCCCATCTGGATCGGAATCAGCATTCCAAATCCCAGAACGAGCTAAATTACTCTTTCCTTTCTGTCGTCGCATCTGTCTTTTGGGGGTGGTTATATATGCCGCTAACATTTTTAGATGGCAGCTTGGAGTAAATCTCTTTATTGTTCTGCTTTTTGTGGGCAGTCCCAGTACCTCTCTGGATGTGCGGTGGCGGAGGATAAATCGAATAAAAGAGTAAATACTCACATGACTCAAAAATGAAAGCACTAATGCAAACTCAAAGGCAGCCTAGAATTTCTGGAGGTCATTCCCCCTTCAGGAGGGTACATCTGCTGGCAAGAATTCCTCCTTTGAGTGGAATGCTGGCTCACATTCAGGAAATGGCATTTTAAGTGTGGCCTTGCTGACTTGAACTGAGAACTTGTTTGACTTAATCCTGAGGGAGTCAAGATATAGGTAAAAACCAGGGAGGTGATTTTTTTTCCTATAAGAATATGAAATACATGTGTTCCTTTTTTTATAATGGTCCCAATGAAAAGCTACCCATCAGTTACATATCTATTTTATTTTGCCATGATGCCCATTAATCCTTTCCATATTCACCTTTCTTTGTGAGGGCATAAAGCTGAGGAATAATTTTGTGTTAATTGGAATGCACACAATACACTCAGAAAAACTCTGTGTTTTCCAGTTGTTATTGCATCATTTTTCCTCACTAACTGTAAAGGGCGCCACTTTCCTCCTTTTACATTTGAAAGCACTGCACAATCTACATTTTTGAATTTGTTACTGCGCCTGATTTTTACACCGCCCTACAAGGTAGGGCTTATGAGACGTCAGTTCCCATTGTGAACTCAGGGGCGGGGGTGTGACTTTTGCTTTGAGAGAAATTTGATTTTGATTTCTTGCGCAGTCTGCTGGTGTGAAAATAGCTGGAGTGGCCTTTTCTTCCAACATCCCAACTTCAAGTGGCTCTCCAGACATTTTAATAATATCAAAATTTATATACTGTCGCCCAGTTTTTAAAGACTAGGTAGAACAGGAAGAATAAGAAAAAAATATTTAGGATAAATTAGGTAAACTTCGTGTTTTTATCAGTTTTTGCATTATTACCCATGGTCTTTCTAATTTTTAGATTATGCAAAATAGATTCAAGTTTATTTCACTTTGAACTGATCTATTAAGCAGCTGCTATGTTTTTGGAATTTGCCGTGATTTTAGGTGACTATCATCAGAAAAAAAATGGAATATTTCTACAACCTTTGACCTGTCTCTTTAAGATGTGCAACAAGGATGAGGAGCAAGGAATCTGCAATATTCTTTATAATTTCATGGGGTCTTCTGAGGAAATGTGTCAATTTTATGGGGACTCGTAGGGAAACATTTTGATTTCATGTGGATTCGAGTGAAAAGGTAAATTTCATGGGATTTCTAAAAATGGCTGGATTTCTCAGGATCCATGAAATCTATGACAGCCATGGAGAAAATGGGCTGCTCCTGTCATGGAGTAAATTTCAGTGCAGTTTGGCCGAAAAGTTTAGTTCTTATCCACTGTTGTGACGTGCAAGGCACACTTTGGATCTTTCTGGACTTTTTACTCTCATCGATGACTGTGAATGCCAGAGCTGGTACTCTGTATCATAGCAGCAAACAGAAGGATGCTGGGGACTTGGGTTTTGCTATGAACATGTAAGGTGTGGTCACTAAAAGTGACGATGTGTCTGGGTGTCATTTTGAAGCCAAGGCCAGTGTGGTGGAGCTTGGAGTTGTGAACGTGACTGTGACCCTATGGGGAGCTGCGTGCCCATAAGGCATGATCATCACAGGGGGCCGTTTACTAGGGTGTGAGGAGACCTTAGACACTGTTGTGACTTTCTGACACAGCATGGGAAAGGAAAGATACCTAAGCAGGTGTGGATGTTTATTTCTATGGAACCATTGTGAATACAGCAGCCACAGTAGCTAGTGTGTTGTGTGTGATCAGCAGTGTTTCTATCATGGGCCTTCTTACTTGAAGCTATGAACAACTCTCAGCCAAGTTCCAAACAAAACAATGTAATTTTATGTCTTTTTTTTTTATCATTTTAAAATTTATTTTACATACCAACTGCAGTTTCCCCTCCCTCCCCTCCCACTTCCTCCCCGCACCTTCCCCTTATTCCTCCTACCCACTCCTCCTTGGTCTCCACTTAGATGGGGTAAGGCCTCCCATGGGAATCAACAACAAAGCATGGCACATCAAGCTGAGGCAGGACCAAGCTTCTCCCCTCCCATCCCACTCCGCATCAAGTCTGAACAAGGCATCACACCATAGGGAATAGGTTACCAAGAGCCATCAGGAACAGGTCCTGGTCCCACTGCTAGGGGCCCCACAAAAGACCAAGCTACACAATTGTCAACCAGATGCAGAGGACCTGAGCAGTTAATTCCTGGCTCCCAAGCTGTCTGTCCAGAGTACATGAGCTCCCAAAAGCTCAGGTCAGCTTTCTCTATGAGTTTCCCCATCACGGTTTTGACCCGTTCCCTTGCTCATATAATCCCTCCAGCCTCTCTTCAACTGAACTTCCATCTCAGCCCAGTGCTTGGCTGTGGATCTCTCTATCTGCTTCCATTGGGTACTACATGAAGGCTCTATGATGCTTATTAGGGCAGTCATCAACATGATTATAGGGGAAGGTCAGTTCAGGCACCTCTCTACTACTGCTTAGGAGTCTTAGCTGGGGTCATCCTTGTAGATTCCCAGGAGCCTCCCTGGCACCAGATCTCTCCCTAATCACATAATCACTCCCTCTACCAAGATATCTCCCCTATCCACTCTCCCACTCCATCCTGCCCGAAACTCAACCAACCTGATCTTTCATGTTCCCAACCCCATCCACTCCCCTCTGTTTCCCCCTCCCAGTTTACTCAAAATATCCCATCTACTTCCTCTTTCCAGCGAAAACCATGTGTTCCTCTTAAGGTTCCCCTTGTTACCTAGCTTCTCTGGGACTGAGGATTGTAGCCTGGTTATCCTTTGTTTTACGTCTAATATCCACTTATGATTGAGTACATACCATGTTTGTCTTTCTGGGTCTGGGTTATCTCACTCAGGATGATTTTTTTCTAGTTCTCTCTATTTGCCTCCAAATTTCATGATGTCATTGTTTGTTTTTATTTTTCCACTAAGTAATACTCCATTGTGTAGATACATCACATTTTCTCTATCCATTCTTCGATTGAAGGACATCCAGGTTGTTTTCAGGTTCTGGCTATTATGGATAATGTTGCTATGAGCACGGCTGAGCAAGTGTCCTTGGGGTATGGTTGAGTATCCTTTGGGTATATGCTCAACAGCAATATTGCTGGGTTTTGAGGTAGGTTGATTCCCAATATTCTAAGATTCCTAGGATAACCTGCTCTTAGGAATCATTCAGCACACAGTTAAAAGTAAAACTTTATCTTAGCATCTAATCCATTGTTAGATTTCAGTGTGCATAAAGTTCCCCCACACATCAAAATGTCCATGGACATAGAAAGTAGTGTGGATGCAGGAGCAATTTTTCTCACCCTGGGCCACTGTTGTATGATTTCTAGTATTGGTAGACTTTGGCCTCCTAAATGTCCACAATGACTCCCCATTATGTCATGACAAAACTTTCAAAATGTTTTCAACTTTTGAAACTTAGGGATCATCTTATCGCCATTTATATTGGCTTAATGTCATATGCAGACATTTCCAAATGGGAAATACTTGCAGATAGTTCTTTTGCTTCAAGGCTTTCTGTATGTCCTCATTCCTTTCAGGCTAACCTCAAGTCCCGATCATGCATAGTCTTGGTCAGTAGCATTCCTCTTGATTCATCATCTGTAACTTTGGGCATGTTTGTCTTCTTAAGCCCATCAATTGCCAAGGCAGTCAACATAATATTTATTAGAGATACCTTGAGTGCTGGTCTTGGGGATAATTCCTCCATATTCTAGTTCTGATTATCTCCACCAACATTCTGTTTTATAAACACATCTTTATGCATTGTCCTTCATCATTCCTCATAGCCACTTCCTTTGGATATCAGTCCGGGAGCACAGACCTGGTACCCTTGATTTCATCTACTCTCTAGAAAGGAAAGGCAGAAGGAGATCAATAGTTACACAGGCCACCTGTATGGATCTTGGGTGTAAGTGATAAAGTCAGATAAAGTTCCCTTTTTAGCTATTTCTAACATTAAACAGTATAAACTGGGGGTTATATGTATCCAAATTTCCTATTGCCTATTTAAATAAAAGTTAGAAGAAAAACAGAAAACAATCTCAACCTGTAGAATTCATTTTCTTAATTTTTCATGGAGTGTTTGGTCTCCTGTTAGACAATAACTATCTTTTTTTTCTATGTAGCTTATCTTTTGACAAAAGTTTTAAAATCTAAATATAGTTATATTAAAGAAATTATTTTGCATGTTGAAAGCACTGGACTGCTTTTCCAATGAGACAAACTGACAATGGTATTCTTTGTGTTTTTAGCAGTGTGTCTAGAACCAAGTGAAAATCCTAAGTGTAGTTTTGAGCACAGAGCACATTAACTCATAGGGAGTAAATTCATGATCTTCAAATCTGGGACAGAGATAACTTTCAAAAATGAGAGACTTAGCACTTTCTGTCCAAATATTTACCGAACAGAAATTTTAAAATATTGCCTGAAAATAGTTATTATTTAAAATATAGGAGCCCCACAAAACCAAAAACAAATTGCAAGCAGTAGATGTTTGCATGATAATTTGAAAGCCATCCTGTCATAATCCTTTCCAGGAAAGAGTCTCCCTTTGACCCTGAGTGATAATATCACAAATACGAGTAGTATGTCACTTTCATCATATACAGCAAGAAAGGAAAACACTTGGATGAAAAATTCAAGGGGGTGGATCAAAAAACAGCTTCAGGAATTTATAATTTAGCTTGGATACTGGGCCTCCTTATCCTCACAGCCCAATGGCACAGACCACAACTTTCAGAGTCAAGGAGCTGGCTTCTGGCCCTTATCTTCCTTTAATGTTTTTTGTTAGTCTTCAATTCTCCAATCCTCTGCATTTTTTTAAAATTTGTTAAATAATGCCGTTTTCTTCCTAGGGTTGTTATAGCAGTAGGTATAAAAAGTAGACTGTGTGCTCACTTTGGTAGCACATATAATAAAATTGGAATGATATTAAAAGTTGGCATGGCTCCTGCGAAGAATGACATGCAGATTGGTGAAACATTCCTTAATTAAAGAAAAAAGTAGACCGTGAAAAATGATGGAATAAGCTGTAGGACACTATATAATATCACAATATCAGTAAGATGATTATTCATTTTTCATTTACTTTCTATACAATGTCTACTCATGTCCTGCATGAAGACAGCAACTGCAAAGATGGACTTGGTCTGAGGAATCCCTCTAAGCCCTTCCAAAACCTTGCAGGGTGCCTTAGTATTCATCTACTCTGAGTCAGTCTCAGACCACTCCCTGATGTCATTAAGTCTTTGGGAACTTGTACAGCAAGTTTTTATTTTTATTTTTTTTTTCACCACAAACCAAGCTCTTGCATTCCAATAAAGATGCTGTATGGGAGTAACTATCCAAAGTAGAACATTTTAAGTGGATTTCTTTAGGATTAGAGCTTAAAATTCACATTGGTGTCTTCAGATGTATTTTAAGTGAGCTGAACTGAGCCCTACGGAAAGTTAAAGCACATCGCTACAACCGTCCTCTGTTTCCTTTCCTGGTTTGGTTTGGCCAGGGGACTCAAGCTCCTGCCACTGTGACCTTCCCATAGTGATGGACTACAATTTCAAACCGTGAGAAAATAAATTCTCCCTTCCAAAAAAAAAAAAATTCAGACAGCTTCAAGCTTATTGGTGTTTTCTCCTTCTCTGGATAATCACATTCATTTTTCCCCTTTTAGAATTGAATTGTGGTTTCTATTTTGGGCAAGGTCCTAGTATAGGCTTCACTACTTGATTTCAGAAATATCAAACTAAGTGATCAAAGGAACTCATTAGAGGGTCCCCAACCCCCAGGAGACATGAAGAGAACAAAGGGATACATCTGGGGTTGCAATGTCTACCCCTCCAGTGGTGGCCGGCAGAAGCCACACTCAGCCTTCATATAAGGTTCATGACAATCCGAGTACTGACTTGGCTCTGACACTGGATTAGATACGTGAAGATCCAAGCTGTTCTCTACATAACTCAGGGCAGAATAGGGATTGCTTTGTAGGGCTCCCTGGCTGTTTTAAAGTTTGCTTTCAACCCAGTGACTTTGAAATTTCTCAGTATATTTTTTTTGTGTGTGTGTGTGAGCAGGAAAAAAGAGTCAGACAGAGGAGAACTGATGTTCCCTGGGGGCGAATCGTGTTTTCCGCTTCCCTTTATAGCAAAGGTTTTCTTGCATTTTATCTTCTATCTCCTCCTACAAGCTAAGATTTGAGCAGTCTCTTTCTTACCAAATTTCAGGGATAGATGCTGGAAGGACATATATACCATCCACTCAGTCTTAAATGCTTTCTCACAAATAGAAGAATGCAGGAGTGTTCCTTCACTTCTGATAATACTGTGTAGAATGTGGGCCTTCTCATTAGACATCCAGACCATGAAATCCCTAGATATTTCTAAAAAACCATCTGAAATCTTCATTGCAAAAAAATTAAAATAATGATGTTTTTTATAATTGTGATTTCCATCTAGCATTAGCTGAATGTATTTTTTCTTCTTCTTCTAGTAGAGCAGAGTGTGATAAAGCAAAAAATGCTTCCATATCCTGAGATCATCTGGGCACTTCATCTTGTAATTTAATTGTGTTAGCAGAAAAATCCTAAGGGCTATATCTTTGGAATGTAATTTGAGAGGAACAGGAATTTGTTCAGAAAGGCTAAATGTTAAATTGAAATACACAGCTGATACACAATGGATTCATAATTTAAAATCGCTTTGTCTAATTCCAAAACTCACACATTTACCCTGGCTCCTAATGCCTCCTAGAAAGGGGGAAAATTTTGAGGCACTAATGTAGCCTCAGGGGGAGAAACAAACAGTGAAGATTTATGGTCTGGTTCCCTGTTTCTGAACAATTCTTCCATGAAATGGTAAACGTGCCCCCATATTACACTCTGAGACTGTCAAATACACTGGGTACTGGTTAATTTTTAACTAAGGTTGGTGCAAAATTCAGCATCTTCACTTTTCCACTACTGACAATTCTTCTGGAATACCCAGTAGACGCACTTTGAAAGATTTCCCCCTTTGTCTGAGTGAGCACTCCTTCCTGGGACACCTACTTCTCCGCTTCATTTCTACACACTGTATTGAACAGAAATGCAGATAAATGCTTTCAGAGAAAAGGAAAGGGAGCCACGATAGACCAGTCAGAGTGCCCCTTCCCCTGGCTTAAAATGATGGACGAGGTAGTTTGGTAATATGAGTGCCTTGCAACATACAATAAAACAAAAATCCCCCACTAAATAGATCAGAAATAAAACACCTGTGTTTTACCTGGGCCTCAAATCTGATTCCTAGTCCACACTTGCTTTGAATCACGGGCATTTTAATCATTTATTTGCTGTTTGTGGCAAAGCTATCAGCTGTGGGGACGCAAAGGTACTTTCTCTGGGGAAGAAAGCCATACTTAACACGTTGATAGAGATGAATCCGTTCAGTCATGACTTCTGTTTATATTTTAATTAGCAGAAAAGGAACGGTTCTGTTACAGAGGTTTTATACATAGTTTTTGTTGGGGTTGAGCCTCCTCCCTGTTTCCCTCTTCCATCTTCTCACCCCACTCTCTCTTGCGTCCTTTCACCCCAAACAGTCCCCTTTCTACTTGCATACATTCTGTCTTATATATCACCCATCCTCCTCAAACTCTTTCCCTAGAACAGATTTCTCCTACAGTAGCCCGCCTGTGGTTTCATGACCTATATCCCTGCTCACCCTCTCATATATGAATATATTCATATTCATAGCATTGACAGCAAGAATCTCTTTACGGGACAGAGTATGCTGTATTTGTTTTACCAACTCTAGAATATCTCAATAATACAATAATTTCTAGCTTTGTTTATTTTAATGAAACTTTCATAATTTCATTTTTAATGGCTGTGTAAAATCCCACTGTGCATATGTGCCACATTTCCTAATCATTATTGACAGAACAGTCATGAACATGTATGTGCAACTTCGGTGTCAGAGACTAGACAGTCCCTTTGGGAGTGTGCCTAAGCATGGTATGGCTGGATAATTCTAGTTTTTGTCTTCTGTGTTTGCATGTGTATATGTGTATGTGCATATGGTGGGCAAAGGGTCACCTTGGCTGTTGTTCCTCGGGCACAGACCACCTTTTTCTTTCTCTTTTGACCTCTTCTCTTCTCTCCTCTCCTCTTCTCTCTCCCCCCTCTCTTTTTTTACATAGTGTCTTTTACTTGTCCAGTCCTCATAAATTAGGCCACGATGCTGACCAACAAGCCCCAGAGATCCACGTGTCCCTAGCACTTAGATTACAAGCACACACCACCATGGTTGACATTTTTAAAATGTGGATTCTGGGAACTGAACTCTGTTCTTCTGAGCTGCCTTCCCAGTCCCTATTTGCACTGTTTGAAAAGCATTTGCACTGATTTCCCACTCCCGCCAGCAGCGAATGAGGACTCCTCCTTGTTTGCATTCTCACTAGCATTTTGAATTCACTTTATTGCAGCGGTCGGATTAATAATCACCAAAGATAATAGGTATTTGAACAAGTTTAATAACAAAACCAGACTCACGAAACCAAGGTTCCAGTGGAGTAGCCGGCGGAGACAGGAGAGGAAGGGAAGGGGCGCGCAGCCTCTGCCCGCCCAATATATCAGTAAACATACGCCCGAGGGCAGCCCG
>NW_026067890.1:16499535-16561226 GCF_014885135.2 Alexandromys fortis
CAAAGATAATAGGTATTTGAACAAGTTTAATAACAAAACCAGACTCACGAAACCAAGGTTCCAGCGGAGTAGCCGGCGGAGACAGGAGAGGAAGGGAAGGGGCGCGCAGCCTCTGCCTGCCCAATATATCAGTAAACATACACCCGAGGGCAGCCCGCCCCCAAGGGGAGGGCTTATCCCTACACTTTATTCTGTAATGGAGGACTGTATTCAGGAATCATGAAAGGGTCACACGAAATAGTCACTAATGTGCCTTTCAAAGTCTTTCATCATCAGCTTTTTTCTAAGGAATCTTTAGTCAATCATTCTTACCTGTTTTAAACTGTACAAGGGCACAGAATCATTTATTCCTAGAACTGGCCAGTCTTGAGGCTTCTGCTCTCGTGTTAGGCACTGTTTTAAGTACTGGTGGATAGTAGACTAAACAAAGCAGAGATTTTGGTTGACGTGGGTAGTCCTTTGTGCTTGTGTGCGTATGTGTGAGGTGAGAAACTGTTACTATATGTGGAGCAGAAGGGAAGCAGCCTTGTCTGGCATATGCAGAAATAGTGAGGAGGCCAGAGTGGCTTGAAGCAAAGAATGTGGTGACTGGTAGGGTAAGCAGCAAGGGGGTTGTGACGGGGCTTTGCTCTGCGTTGTATTTTCAGTGTTGTCTGAAGACCTTTATATAGGAGGACTAATCACTAGCTCTGCTGAGAAATGATAGAACCCAGGAGAAGGAAGTTCTGCTGCACACCGCTCTTGTTTCCTGGCTGCCCAGACTCCCAAATAATCACACAAAACAATATTATTTAACACACACATCAAAAGTTAATTGTCTCACTCATATGCATGCATGCACCAAAGATGACGCACATAAACCAAAATCTTTGTTTATCCTGTTATCCACCATTTGTAAAACAGGGGTATGTACTTTTGGTGGTTGCAGTATTCTTTCTTTCTTTTTGGTTCCCAGCTCTTATGAGGTAAATGATCTCCCTGGTACAGTTCTCAAAGCTGAAGAGTCAGTTCCGAAGGCTGAAGTTAATATTGGGGTGAAACTTGTGAAATTTGGAGCCAACATAAAACTTTCTTTTAGCTTATTTAGACTTATTTCATTTTATGTCAAAATGTTTTTCCTGAAGGCTTATATATGTATCACATATCACATGCAGGCCTGGCATCCACGGAGGACAGGAGTGGGTGTCATATCCAATGGAACCAGAGTGTGCAGGTGGTAGTGTGCCATCATGTATATGCTGGGACCTGATCTTGAGACATCTGAAAGAGCACTGAGTATTCTTAACCATTGAGCAACCTCTCTAATCTTCTGCACCTTTTCTTTAGACCATACAACAATGCAAAGCTAATCTTTCTTCTATGCAATGGCTAAGACAGTATATGGGTAGCATTAGAGGAAAGTTGGAGGACAGATGGCATGCTCCAGCTACTGTGCTCACAGAGAATAGAAGAGTAAATAATAAATAACTGTTTTCATTAACTGTCTGACCAAACTTAGAGGATTTATATAATACTGAGTGAGATAATGCAAACAGAGTTACCATATTGGTTGCTTTTGTGTAGGGACATCAAAACAGCTGGAAGAAATTTAGAGAGAATAATTACTTTGGTTTTTGGCCTCACAAGGTTCAGCCAATGGCTGGGTGGATCTGTTCACATGGGCAGAAACATCATGGTGGCAAGACCATGTGGCAAGTGGGGATATTTATGTCATGTGGGACAGGTGAGGGAGAGGAAGAGAAGAACCATATAGAACCTTCAAGTCATGTCATTTGGGACCTTCCAGCTGGATCCCATCTCCTAAAGTTTCCATAATCTCCCCAAATAGTGTCACCATCTGGGGACCACATATTCAATACATGATCCTGTGGGAGAGGATTTCTTATTCAAGTCCTAGCAACTCAACATACCCTAAGGCCCTCAGCATGCTCCCCTAAGACCCAAGCATCAATTTATAACATGGAGGCCAGCTTATGTATTGTAGCTTCATTTCTTACTTGTTTGATGCATTTCTTTCTTGAACTTCTCATCTTTAAAGTGTGAATAACAAGGGCTCTATATCACAGAATTACTATAACAATCATAACGATACTGTAAAATGCTCAAGACTCCACCATCTTTTTAGTGACCACTCAGTACTGAGATTTTCTATATGACTATGTGACATTTATGCTTGATAAATTTGATTTAGATGTTTCCTTTCACAAGACCTGTGGGAAGTAAATTATAAGCTGATATTTCCAGTTTGTAAAAGTTTAGAGAAATAAGGTGACTGGTTCAAGATCATCTATCCAGACAATGGGGTGCAGTGATGGAACCCAGGTGGCCCCACTCCAGTTGCTATTTTTATTAATATTCTCTGCAGGTATGTCTGGATATTTGCATAGGCCCAACTGCAGGTGCAGTTAAATATTTGCATAGCTCTAACTGCAAGTGCATTTGGATATTTGGATAGATCTAACTGTAGGTGCATTTGGATATATGCATAGCTCTAACTGCAGGTGCAGTTAGATATTTGCATAGGCCTAACTGCAGGTGCGGTTGGATATTTTCTTAAGTCTAATTGTAGGTGAGTTAGATATTTGCTTAGGTCTAACTGCAGGTACAGTTGGGTATTTGCATAGGTCTAACTGCAGGTGTGTTGGATATTTTCACAGGTCTAACTGCAGCTGCATTTGAATATTTGCATAGGTCTAGCTGCAGGTGCAGTTGGATATTTGCATAGGTCTAACTGCAGGTGCAGTTGGGTATTTGCATAGATCTAACTGCAGGTGCAGTTGGGTATTTGCATAGCTCTAACTGCAGGTGCAGTTTGGTATTTGCATAGGTCTAACTGCAGGTGAAGTTTGATATTTGCATAGGTCTAAGAAGAGATAAAGATCAGTTTCCTAAGTAAAAATTATTCTTTCTATTTTATCGAAACTCCAAATAAAACACTGGTTTATTTAATTAGCATGCACACTAATACATGAGAGAAGTGACACGAGAAAGGAGAACCCTTTAGGAAGAAAACGAATTTGGGCTGCTAGAATATAAAGCATACATTTAGGAGGCGATACCAATCAGCTGTTGACACATCGTATAATTCGGAGAAAACTGCCTAACATCTTGAGTCTTTAGTTTCTTCATCTGCTAAATGAAATCTCAGTATATTCTCATATCTGCTGGCTAGATTTTTCAAACTATATGCCAAGATAAAGATGGAAACACTAAGGGAAAAAAATGCTGCATCTACCACATGTGTTGTTACTATTGAACGTCTCTAAGAAAATTCAGATCTAGACACCTCTAACACACCTTCTGGGGCTCGTTACTAAGCATTTGATCAAAAACTTAAATTCTTTCTACTTCCTAGGGGGAAGGGGAGGGAGAACTAAAAACGTTTTCCCTTGAGGCTCAAATTCGTAAAAGTTTTCTTTCATTGCTTAGAAAAAAGTTGTCCAAGCCTTCTTTTCCTCCTGTTTTTTCACCACTGAAGAGACCACCTGGTGTCTTCTCCTCTCCCAGCTCCTACAACAAAGCACTATAGATCGGGTCACACACATACAACCAAAATCTACTCTCATAGTCCTAGGAGCTGGAAAATCCAAGAACAGCGTGACAAGCTAAGTATCTTGTGAGACCCACCATCCTGGTTCTCAGAGGTCAATGGGAGCGGATTTTCTCTGCTTACTGTGTCCTCCTGTAGTGGCGAGGACAAAGAGCCTTCTTCAGGCTTCTTTTGTAATGCCACTAATCCCATTCACAGAGTTCTTACAGTTGCAACACCTTCCCAAAGGCCGCAACTACAAACACCTGGATACTGGGAATTAAGTAATAATTTCTGAATTTAATGAGGCTATAAATATTGACATTGACATCTGGCTTTCTCTATTACCAATTGTTTTTGCTAGGGGTACGAGTTTAAACCCCTGTTTGTTTCAATAAACATTTATTATCTTTTATATATCAATCATGTGTTAAGGGAGAAGAAGGTGTCAGTCTAAACCTCATGGAACATAGAAACCAATGGAAGAAAACAGTTTCGCAATGTTTTATCAAACCACATTGTTAAAGCTACAAGAATGGCATTTACAGAGTGTGTCAGGAGTGGAGTTCAAATTTTGCCTAAGTCTGGATGATGTATGCAGAGAATGGGACCAAAGGGGGTAAACGTGACATTTCAATTGAACTGTGCGTTAGGAAAAATATTGTCAAGGTGAAGAGATATCATTTGTGGTGTAACTAAAATACTTCCGAATGAGAATGGTATGTGGGATAAACTTGAATATGAAAGCATAATTTAGAAACTTGCATGGTGGTTGATACAATAAATGGTTGAATGAGGATGGTGATGGGATTTGTCTGAGTTATGCACACCTTTGCTAAGGTATTGGAGAGGAGCAGCTAGGATGCAGTGCCAAGAGGTATGAAGAAACATAGTTAAAGTAGGAGCCAAAGTTGTAAAGTAAGGACGCAGAAACTGCATATGAAAATAATTCGAGTAGAATGTGTAGGAGCTGCTGATCAGTCAAAAGTAAAGTCTAAAGAAAAACTAGGAAAACCTAAGACTACCTCTACCTTAGGATTCTCTATGAAAGGAAGCAGAGATGAAGAAGGCCTTGGTGGTAGACAAGAAGACTGAGACCCAAGGTACCATAGTCACGGCCACAGAAAGTTTCCGATGTATTTAGGGGACTTAGTAATACAGTATACAGTTAAAGAGAAGTTGCAAACCATCAGTAAAGGTTCATAATTGGGATGGAGACTCTGGAAGTCTAAAATAGGGTGATAAATAATGTGGAGAGAATAGATAAAGAAGCCGGGAGACATATGCAAAAACAAACAAACAAAAAAAAACAGAAAAAAGAACAATGAGATAGCCTTGGAAAACCAAGTTAAAGCAGCAATAGAGCAAAAAAAAAAATCTATGGAACAGATCAAGGCACAGAGGGGTGGGACAATAGGAAGAGGCTTTTGTATCTCTGATGCAAAAGAAGGCAAGAGTTTTAAGACAGTGCTTACATGGTACAAGATGTACCGATTAGAAATGCCCATTGATTCTGAGCACTATTCTGATTTAGTTGTTATCCTTTTCCAGCGTGTTCATAAAGCCCAAATCCAAAGATTAATTAGCTATAGGGGTAGCTTCTGCAGGAGCACTGTTGGAGCACATTCATAGGCTTAAGAAGCAGGGGCACTGATGTTTCAGAGAGAACAGTGTTTAATGAAACAAGATATTGTGGATGCAAAAGGCTTGATTAAAAGACCGACTTTTCCTGTGGAGACGGACTAAGGTGATGTGTGCACAGTTGTGGCACCAGTCATTTTTGTGTCACAGTGATGGAAATCCCTGCTGGAAACAATTTGAAGAGGATGTATTTTGGCCTCATAGTTTCAGAGAGGCTTCCGCTCTGTGATGGGGCAGGGGAGCATGGCCACGCGGCTCAGTTCGGTGGTAGGAGCGTAGTGGAGCTGTTCATACTATGAAATCCCAGGGAAGGGAGCAGAGAAAGCAGGATGAGGTAGGGGCTGGAGCCATCCTTCAGAGGGCTGCCCCTGGAGATCTGTTTCTGCAAGCTAGATGCCATTTCCTCAAGACTTCACAGCAACCCCAACCAGTACCTCAATTGAGGAATTAATGTTTGAAGCATGAGCTGAAAGGAGAAACTTCAGCTTTGAACCATCGTATGTGGTATGGGCACTACATATTTCTCTGCCGTGGGGGGTGCATAACCCAGGGCATATACTTCACATCGTGGAACAAGTGTTAATTTCTCCCATACTCTTAGATATGTTAGTGTCAAAATACCTTGTAACGATAATAGTTTAACGTATGGTAGAAACGAGCTTTGCGTGAGTGATCTTTTGAATTTGTAGCCTTCTCTCCGAGGAGGGGGCTTTGTCAGGTGGTCAGGAAAGGCCACAGACTCGGTGGCACCGAGCAGTGAACGGAAGCAGCCGGTATTTCTGATATTTATCAAGGACAAACCTGGACTCCAAGCCTGAAACTTTGTGCAGTGCATATCCTATCTGGCTTATGTTTTCTCCAATAGAGAAATAAGAATCAGACGGATGGCAGATACCCGGCCATATGCATATTTATAATATGGCAAATGTGCCACCAGGCTGACTAATTCAAGCACACAAGAGCTGAAAAGTTTAGATGGAAGCTGATGTTTTCAGGATTCCAGGATGTGGCTCTGCCAGATCAGTGTGTTAACTTAACGAGAGAGAACATTTCCTGATTCAGGAAGGAAAGCAGCCCCGTTGTCCTGATGAACGAACACATGGATCCCTCTGTGCCTTACAGTTCACCCTTATCCGCCCCCCCCTCTCCAACTCCCGCCACAAAAAGCACTCATCTGACTCATTGTGAAAATACCCCCAGGGCTTGGATATTGCCCATCTGATATCTCTAGCTTTGCTGCAAGCCGTGGTAATTGCTCTCTGTAAATGTGTTGCCTCTGAATCCCCTCTAATGCAGTCCTTTGTTCCACTCTGCTCATTCCCTCCTTTGCTTTTGAGCCGCTTCCTGTCTCACCCTTCTCAATAGTCACCGGAGTGTCAGACACCTCAATAATTATGCCTCCCTACATGGCCCTTTATAATGAAGAGAAATCTAATTTTTCCTCCCTGCTCTTCAGTTATAAACATTGACGCCATTTGCCATTTATAGCCATTTCTGCCCCGTTCCCTCCCTTTGATAGTTTTTCCTGTAATACAGTGCTCTAAACCGTACATGTATTTACTTCTCCAGTATGCTGATGTCGTTCTCGTGCTGAACTCATATCCAACATCCGTCGTTGTTTCATTTTTCGAATGCTCAGTCAGGTTGACACCACACTCCTGAACTTCGGGGCTCACAGGCTAAATGCCCAGTTGAAGGCGGAGCTTATTAGGCAATTTCAGGTCAGTGTGGGCATAGGCACAAGGGAGATTAGACAAGGGGGGTGCTCTCTTTGCTTCTGATGAGGGGAGAGGCTTACTTGATTGTACTCTTCCCACCATTGCTATGGTGCCTCATCATGGTCCCCAAAGCAATGTGTTCAAGCCACCATGAACGGAAACTTCCAAAAACACGTCTTCTTCTTATTGTTAACTGGGTTGGCTTGTCACAGAGCTGGAAAACTGATGAACACACGCTCGGTGGAAAGCCTACACCAAAGGCAGTCTATTTATTTCTTCCTGAAGTATCTCTATCTTAGGTTCCAGGCTGACAATAAAAGAGGAATTCACTTAACAGGGTGTGAAGAAAAACGGAAACTATCAAAGCTCTTCAGAATGTATCTTTGGAGTCTATTGTACCAAGGTTTTTCCAAAGTGAAATCCTTGTCTATTTTAATCTTTTCCTCTTCACTCCCTGAACTTAAAGTTCCTGTCTAACTTTGTTCCCTCTACCCTTAACGTACTACAGCAAAACCAACACCCAGCTGCCATTTGGCATCTTTGGAGATCTCTGAGTTCTACTATACATCCAGAAAATTAGGTTTGGTTGAAACATAAAAGTTTTAGTCTGTTTTCTATTGCTAATAACATAATACCACAGAATAAGTTAGTCATAGAAAGACAGGGTTTTATTGGCTCATGATCATCATACGGAGTTGACTGACCATAATATTTGACATCTGGCTTCCTGGTGAGAGGCTTCTTGATGGCAAAGTCCTGAAATATCCTGGGCATCAATTGACTAGAGACAGAGAACAGACAAGCTGGCTTTCATGGCAGCTCCATTTGAGATGGGTTTCCATCTGGTCGTATCTCTCACTGTCTTATAATGGCGATTACAATTCAGCATGAGTTTCAGAGGCAACAAACTATATGCAAACCAGAGTTGAGGAATGGCTCTGCCCTGTTATCGGACCTCTGTATTTTCATTGCCCGATCACAATAACTCCCAAACAAACTTACTTCCTATTGGAATTAGTCTGTATTCCATTCCCTTTATGTCTGAGGAAAAAATATGTGGGGCTTTCCGTTTGTATGTTTGATGAAACCAAATTTCTTGGGAGACAGTAGCATTTTGACTTTGTCTCATTTCAGTGAGACAGACAAGGAAAGAGGCCCAACAAAGGAATATTCTGGGAAAGAAGTCTATTCCCTAATAGTTCTAGTTTATATATAGAATCCCAGGAAACTCATGAATTTTAAACAGGATTTAATTTGGAAGTACGTACATATTTTATCTTCCAGAGATATGGTGGAGTCTTTATGCAAAACCCAAATAAAAGGAGACTTTTAGGGAAGTAGCTGTAGCTGTGCTATCTTCTGTACTGTGGAGGAACTCTCCAGAGGTCATGGGCCACACTGGCTGGAGGACCTCAGTAATAAAGGTAGCAGTCTGACTGTAGATCCTGGATACTGTGAAGGGCTGTAACATTAACCTGGAAGGTAAAAGGAATTCTAGGAAATTCAATGCTGTGGAAAAAAAAAAAAAAGGAGAGAATGCTTTCTGTTTGTCAGACCCTTCAAACAAGTGGGAAGAATTTGGACAGCAGGCAATGCAAATACATTGTACAACTTGTCGTGATATCAAGACACGGCACCTGTAGATAGGTTTCCTGCTGGCAGAGCCCAGACTGTGGTCAGTTCATGCCTGTGTCTGGTGGCAGAGAAGATCGGGTGTGACTGAAGTAGAAGTCACAAAAATATAGATGAAATTGATCATTCCAAATCTCTGCCCATTTGTTTTCCCTTAATCTCTAGGGACATAATATTGCATGCACTGTTTTGCACAGATGCTGCCTCTCATTCAAATCAGCAAAACAGACACCATACACTTTGTCAGATGCTTGAAATACAGAGAAGAAACTTATGAGTCCTGTTTTTAACTTGCGTCTGGAATGTTTTGTCGATGAGAGGATGTGAGTTTTTCTTTCATGAGGTGATGTGTAAGTACTCTTACGAATGATTTCTGACTCACAAAAACTATACATTTATACTAGTTGTCAATGGGGTATCATGCATGCTATTTCCTGTCTAAATGTCAGAGACAATGACTGTGTGTAATTGAATATATCCAACCTAGTTAGGTCCTTTGAGAAACCTGACACTATTGGACACATGAATGAATGTTGCTGGCTCCTGAGCCAGCCATCTCTTTGAAGAATACATAACTGCAAGCCATTGTGTAAACAAGAGAGAAGTGTAAGACTATGTTTGACTTAGAGTTTTCAAATGATGTGCTTGTGTCCAGGAAGCATTTAAGTTCAAAGGCTATAGAGACAAAACAATTGGAATTGCAGAAACATGAGCACACATAGTGCTATTTGCAATAGAAACGGATAGAAGTAAGAGTCATGGCTAAGGTGAAAATCTTGCTTTGTATTAAACCAGAATGTTTGTGATTGTTCTAAACACATCCATTCTCACAATGGGTGTTTTTTTTTTTTCTCTCTCCTCAGTTCTTTCCCATAGAGAAAACAGGATAGACCCAAGGACAGATAGTCCTATATGGGAGCAAGGTTGAAATGTAGATATTTTTGGCTTCCCATTCTCTGCTGAGCCCATTAGATTATGTCTCCTTTTATTTCTGTTATTTGATTTTCTGTTCTCTCTGTGTTGACATATTTGAAGTGATAAAATACATTTTTGTTCTTACGTTACTAATGCAGTAGAGGTATTTTTCAATTTTGCCAAACTACAACACACTAAACATGGCAAATAACTGCTTTCAGCACTATTTTTTTTCCCAAGGCATGGCTTCAAATGGGAGTTAAAAATAGGAATGCAGATGCTAATAACAGTATTGATAAAAGAAACTCCAGCTTCGAAAGTGAGAAATCCAATTATAAAAAAACACGATGAAAGTATTTGAGGAAAATATTCTGCAGCAGATGAGAGTAATAATGGAAATTTTAGTTCCATTATTGTGCTATTATATATCATAAATTAAATATATATTATAAATGAAATATAGTTTTTCTCAATGTAACCTGAGATTAACTAAGACTTTCTGTTCTCACAGCTAATAAGTCTGGAGCTGACATCTTATATTCAGATTCCATTCAGTTTGTAGTGAAAGAAAGAAAGAAAGAAAGAAAGAAAGAAAGAAAGAAAGAAAGAAAGAAAGATGGATGCAGGAAGAAAATGAAGCATACTAGGTCAAGCATCTGTGCACTGGACTTGGCCCAAGTAGTCTCTGATTGTTTATATACACTCTAGCTTCTGCATGTCAAGGAATTTAGTACTTAAGAACCAAGAATTCCAAGGTTTCTTAATATGTAAATAATGTGTACTTAGACCAAGGCAGTATTAGCTTTAAATACTTTAGTTTTTATATATTCTTACTCAAAGGAGCTTAAAATACATCTCAGACCACATGCCATTAATTTTCCTGTCATTTTTTTAAAGAAAGGGGCAAAAAAATCATTCTGTTAGTATTATATTTCTTATATATTTACATAGAAAGAACTCTGTAAATCTTTAGGAAGCTGCTATGCCAACCTTCAGGCTGTTTATACTTTAAGAATTCCTAGTATGCTCAACTTTACCGATGTCAAATCTATGCCTGCCAATGAAGAATCAAATATCCTTAAGAGCCTAAGATTCTAGTGGGAGATGAGGAAGGAGAATTTGGTCTTCCACTGTATGTGGATGATCAAAAAATGCCTAACTGCAGCTAGGCTGAGTAATGGCAGCTCAAGGAACACAGACTGTATCCCAGATTCATTAGGCCTCTGTGCTAACCTATAACCTCATAGATTCTGATGCATGTGCCCGCACTACAGCTGCTTAACACAGAAAAGGGAGCTTCACTCTGTGGTTGGTTCTTAACAAAGTCTTATCTTCTGTATAGGACCATATATTCAATTTGTAGGGCTACAGCAACCTATACAACTTATGGATCAATGCATCAAACATTAAATTATTAAATGTGTAACACCCTCTTCCACTGATTAATATGCCATTGTAGTAGCCTGTGGGACCAAGTTCAAGTTTAGAATTCTTGTAACAGGCAGGACTCTAATTATAGACAATGTTATAGGCTGAATTGTGTACACTTCAAATTCATATGAAAAAGTTGTACTCCCCTTATGTTCCTCAAAATGTCATCACTTGGGGACAAAGGGTGCTAGTTAAATTTCTGCTACTATAACAAGATATCTGAAAGAAATCTTGAAACCTGAAAGAAAACAGGTTTATTTTTGGCATATAGTTATGGCCATTTAAGCCCATGATCATTATAGGTCCCACACTTTGACCTTGTGGGAAGGTAGTAAATTGTTGTGCATGTGTAGTCGATGAATGCTTGTTTATTTCCCGGCTTCCCAGACCCAAAATAATCACACAGAAACTATATTAATTGCAACACTGATTGATCAATTACTCTAGCATATTCCTAACTAGCTCTTACATCTTAAATTGACCCATTTCTATTATTATGTATTTACCACAAGGCTCGTGGTTTACCAGTAAGTTTCCAGTGTCTGTCTCCTTTGGCAGCTACATGGTCTCTCCTAGACTCTGTCTACTCTCTCTCTCCATCTCTGTTTGGATTTTCCCACCTTACTGTATTCCGCCCTGCTTGTAGGCCAAAGCAGCTTTATTCATTAACCAATGGTAACAAAACACACGCACAGCATACAGAGGGGAATCCCACATTACAAATGCACATGGCAGAGCCAAACCACTTCCTTCGTGGACCAGAGATCACAAATACCAAGAAAGGGACAGGTCCCATTATCCCCTCCAATGGCACACATTGGCTCACCTAACATTTCCCAGTAGGCTCCTTTTCTCAAGGTTCTGTTTCTTCCCAGGATTGCCATCCTTGGGACTGAACCTTTAAAACATAAACCTGTGGCAGTGGGAGGGATGTCACAGGACAGATTATATAACAGGTCTTTTAGCAAAGGAACCAAGATGCGATGCCGAGAGTGAAACCTAATCCACTCTAGGTGTGTCAGTACAAGAGGAGGATGTTTGGGCAGAAGCTGACACAATAGAAAGACAACATGAAGTCTCCCAGAAAAGTGAGGCCTTTCCAACCACAGAGAGAGTAGACTTGAGAGCAATGAGTCTTGCTAACATCTTGACCTCAGCTTTTTAGTCCTCAGAACTGGAAGAAAATAACATTTGCTCTTTAACCCACCCAGTGTGTGTTGCTTCATTTCTGCATTCTTAACTAATGTATCCTACAAGTACCTGTCCCCATCTCAGGTACCTGTAAACATAGCAAATGTCTGTGGTATGATGAATGTAATGAATGGATAATGGGATTCAGCACAGCTCACCTGAAAGTTGTGAATATTGCTTTGGATTTTGTTAGTGTCCCCAAGTAATCGCTTTATCAGTTCAACACCAGCTGAACTGTTGCTGTCCTGAAAAGAGGAAGCCAGGTGGGAAGGGAAGCAAGGGGCCGTAAGACGCTGTGGCCCAGTGTCTGGATTGAAGTCAAAAGGAACAAACTCTTGATTCTCACCTCCACAGGGAACTAAATTATGCCAACAGCCAGAGTGAGTCTGCAAATAGATTCTTCTTATAGTCTCCATAAAAGCCTAGTCCAAGCAACACCTTGGTTTTGGGCTTTCAGGAACTCATTTAAAGACTTTGGACTCTGACTTCTAGTATTGTTGAGATAATAATAAATAGATGCCCTTGCTATTTCTTGAGTTTGTGACCCATTCCTGTGCTGCTTTTGAGACTGTTTCTCTATGGTTAGGGGTTTGGTTCAGGAGAGGGTCGTCATATTTCTTGTTGGCTTCGTCTAATAGTTGGTTGTGCCATAGTTAGCAAGTTTATAGCTTAAAAACCCGCCAGAGCTCCTACATAAAATACATTAAGAAACTGTTTAATGGAGATTTCATGTTTCTTTTTTCTTTTAAAATTGGAGGGATAGTATAATGAAAAAAATAAGAGTTTTGGTTCTTTTAAAGCAAAAGTTGGATGTGAAATGCAACAGATTTAATGGAGCAATACCAAATGGGAATGCATTAAAATAGCCCTAGCACAAGGTGAGGAGGAATCAAGTGTGGGTAATAATAATGGCAGTGTGTAAAAAGCATGCCTGGAGAGAGTGTGTGAGCTGGAATTGCAGTTGTGTCTGTTAGGGGAAACGCTTTGTATGCAGTTAATGATACAAAACAATCAGGAATCAACATGAACAAAAAAGATCTTTTGTCATAATTATTATGAGGATAATTGAAAGCATAATAATAGATTTGTCAGAGGGTGGGGTGAAGAGGGATAAGGCAAAGAACATGGAGGACTATGACAGATCAAGGTGCAAAATAAGAAAAATCCAGAGACAAAGAGATAGAAGTAGAGATGAGCCGTCTCAGAAGAGAAAGGTTTTGAGATGGTCCCTGGTGAGCAGGACTAAATGCAGGAAGGATGGGAACCAGGACTCCACTTTCCTTCCTTGAGCCACCTCTCTACTGAACTTCCTGCTAGTGCTTTGGCTCCTGACTCAATGGTGGTTCACATGGATTAATAACTTTGTCTGGAATTTCTGCATCTCTAATTATGTTCCTGTTTGCTGACGTGGCTCTTCACACTCCTATTCTAAACTCACTGTTTCTGGTCTTCTTTACTTTTGTTTCTATCCCATCAGGATAGATGGAGATCCAAAAATTGTGTTTCTTTCATACCGTGTCCAATAGACCTCTGCAATCAGAATAAAGATGAGGAAAAAGAGCCTGAGAGTTGGTGGTCATCAATATTATTTCAAAAAATTAAAAAAAAATCTTTCCAGTGTACAGAAGCACTATTCCACAGCATGTTTGTATGTGACATGTATTGTGAGTCATATGTGAGTGAGTACAGGCATGTACCTGCCATGCTGCCCATATAGTCATATGACAACTTTGAAGAGTGTGTTTTCTACTCCCATCATGCTGAAGCAGGGTCCCTTGGTTGCCATGCTATTTATCCCAGACTATCTGGCCTTCAACTTCTGGCTAGCTCTCCTATTTCTACCTCCTTCTTTAAGCACAAGAACACTGAGGTTATAGATTTGTTCTACCACATCTCTCTTCTTTTTTCTCTTATTGAAAATAGATTCTTTTCTCATACAGTATATCCTGATTATAGTTTCCTCTTCCTCTACTCCTCCCATTTCTTCCACACTTCCTCTCCTCTCTGGATACACTCCCTTTCTCTGTCTCTCTCAGAGACCCACTTGTTCTCATAGCCAGGAGTCTCATAAAGATACTAAGCTGATATCAATAATATATATACAGACAATCTGGTACAGACACATGTAGGCTCTGTGCTTGTTGCTTTAGTATCTGAGAGTTCATATATGCTTTACTTAGTTGATTCATAGGACTTTGTTTTTCTAGTGTCCTCTATGCCCCCCCCACCCCGACACATTTTTTTAGCTTCTTGTTTCACAGAATTCCCTGAGCTCTGAGGTAAGGGATTTGATGGAGACCTCCAATTTAGACTTTGTTTTTGCATAATGTCTGCCTGTGGGTCTGTGCATCTATTCCCATCGGCTGCCAACTAAAGATCCTCTGATGATGATTGGATAAGGCCTGGGCCTATGAGTAAACCAGAATATCTTTAGGAATCATTTTGTTGATTTTGTTAGACCAGTCACATTTGGTTTTACTCTAGGTCTTTAGGCTAGCTATTCTCTGGTTCTTGGTTACCTAAGAAGTGTCAGATATAAGTTCCTTCTCATAGAGTGGAATTTAAATCATATATTGGTCAGCTATTCACATAAGTTCTGTACCACCATTAGGGACCAAACTCAGGCCATCAGTGTCTTCATCTACTAAGTCATCCTGCAAGCCCATCAACACTGTCCTTGTGAAAACCGACTCTTTTCACAAAAATTAAAATAATATATTTGATAAGTTCATAAGTAAGACTAATTTAGAAGATATTTGAAGAATATCAAATATGAAGATGAAGTTTGTATGCCTTATTTGGAATATGTAGACCAAGAGTTCACGGAAATTTTGTCATTACATGTTTTGCTTATCTCTGTTCAGAATTCCCATGTAGTTCAAATGACAGGGCAGGAAAAAAAGCAGCATGTGAGCATGTGATCAGAGGTGATGTAGATTATGTATAAATTATGAAGGTTCCTATGACCAAGATGCTAGTCACATGCAGTGGACAGTCAACAGACTACAGACATTTATTGAGTTCTTATTTTTCTCTGAGTCTTGAGTGTTGACAAGAATACAAGGTCCCTACTTTCAATAAATGTCCACTTTCAGAACTGAGAAGACAAAATCGAATACAAAACTAAATGCAGAAATCATTACAATTGCTGTTTTCAATGCATGTTGGTTTTATCTGTCTTCTAAATTTCTTTTTCTCCCAAATTTCTTTGAATGCTGCATATTTTCATATTCACCACACTGAAAGTTTTCCACGATTTTAAACCTTGGTTCATAATTGGACCTTAGGTAGATACTAATCACTTAATAGTTAAACTCTACTATTTCTTGATTTAGGTGTAACCAAGTCAGAGGCCTGAGATTTACTTGACTATGGAGCATCTCTGCCTCCAATTTGAATGAGCCTCTTCCATCTACCCTTTACCTAGAATGATCTTAAAGGTTAAAAGACTCAACCCCATTCATCATTTTTCAAAAGCTACTCATCAACCAAGATTATAGTATTAATACTTTAGTGAGGGTCTCTAGTTTTCATTCATTTCATCAGTCCCTTTCCACCATTCTTCATTCTTCTCTAGCCCTGCTGCAGTGGAAATACTAAAAATTTACTCAGGATATAGAATTTAGGCATCCACTAGACTTGGTTTCAGGCCAGGCTGTGAAATCTTCCAGTTGCAGTAAGTCATCCAGACCTACTTTTTTTTTTCTTTTCTCTCTCTTTTTTTTTTGGCTTGGGTTATATTTTGTCCTCCCCAAGGAGGATATGGTATTACCTAATTTATTTAATTTTCACAAGGAGCATATAAGAGATGTGTGTCAGCTTAATAGTTAAGAACCTTGTATATTGGCTTTAACACATAGCGTGCTAGATGGTAGCTATTACAATTACTTAGTGCCTAGTATAACCTACCTCTAATATTTGCCTAGGTATACATAAAATAAACTTCAACTATTTATTTAAAAACAAGCAAAGAGGGCTTGAGAGATGGCTTAGTGGTTAACAGCACTGACTGGTTCCAGAGGACCCGGGTTTGATTCCCAGCCCCCACACAATGACTCACAACTGTGTGTAATTCCAATCCTAGGGTAGCTGATCTCCTTTTCTGGGCTCCATGAACAGCAGATACCCATGTAGTGCATAGACACAGACATAGACAAAACATCTACAGAAATAAAAAAGCAAATGCTTTAAACATAGCACAGATGTAACCTTCTGTAACTAATTTCTTTTGACTTATAAGACCTAGTTCTTCTGAATTTCTTAGGAAAGAATTTAATCTTAGACACACTGTATTATGCTTATGTAACCTGTGGTAAATACAATTTTCTTAAACTTCCAGTTGTTTCATTTGTATGGTCAGGGCAAAAGTACCTATCTTGTAAGTTTTTCACAAATTTAAAATTTACAGTTACTGATAAAATATTTTCTTCCAATACACAAAGGTGTTGTCATTTCCATTTTTCTTCACTATTTCATTAATTTTATGCTTCGATATTAATAGTCATAGAATTAGTCTGTATCTCATTAGTATAACAAAACAACTGAGTTGGGTTAAATTTACAAAGAGAAAAGGTTTATGTAGCTCACAGTTTTTGGAGGCTACACGTCCAAACAGCATTATGGAGACTCATTGAGAAATTTATCCCAGTTGCATCACTTGCTGGTGTTACTGAGATGAGCGCTCGCTTGAGAAAAAAATTCATGCCCATATTTCTAAACGAGAAAGAGCAAGGAAGCTTGCATCTCTTCTTCTAAAGACTAACACTAGCTCATAGTAAGACTCTGTCTCTTAAAGGGTTGCTACCTCTCAGCATCATCTTACTGAAGAGCATATGCCCCTTATAGCCAGACCAGGCGATTTCACATCCGAATCTTAGCAGGATTGTTCCTTCCAAATGGCACATTCATTGTTGGCTTCATTAAGCCATTCTTGGATGCTCCTATCATAAACACTAATCACTTAACTATTCCCTGGATATTGATTTTGGAAACAGGAATATCATTGTCTGAAACTGACAGAAATTAAGCACAAAACACATCTTGTCTTTATTCATCAAATCAATAAGATATGTAAAATGGAGTCCAGGCGGTAGGCAGAGAGGACATCTTGAAAAAGGATATAAATTCTCTCAAGTGATAGGAGAGTTTCCTAGTAATGAAAATGAGTGAAAACCTACATAGTAGCCGGGCGGTGGTGATGCACACCTATAATCCCAGCACTCGGGAGGCAGAGGCAGAGGCAGAGGTAGACGGATCTCTGTGAGTTCGAGGCCAGCCTGGTCTACAAGAGCTAGTTCCAGGACAGGAACTAAAAGCTACGGAGAAACCCTGTCTCGAAAAAAAAAAAAAAACCTACATAGTAACTACATAGTAATGAGTAGGAAAAAAAGTTAAAATATATAGTTTAACATCATGAAGTTTGGTTCTGTAAAATTGAACACAATCTACATTGACATTTACCTATAAATAATAGTTGACATAATTAAGTAATACAGAATCCTCTCCTAATACTTCCGTATATCATTTCAGTTCTATCATCCTACGGTCTTGCAAATGCATCCTTAATAAAATTATCCTGACAAATCCCAAATCTGTGCACAATCATGTGACTTGAACAATGTTATCTGAATGAGTGCATCAGATGAAAAGAATTGATATTTGTGTCTTGGTAGATTTTACTAATTGTTAGAGTGCTTATATGCTCTTCTCAGCTTTCGTAATAGCAGCTAATGATTGGTCTCAGACTCATTTCCATTTGCCTTTCTGTCCCTAAGCACAGTCGCCCTAAAAAGCTCTTGTTCTCTGGGTTTCGAAAATTACATCGAAGTGTTTCTTTCTTTGATAATCATGAGATATTTCAGCATCTTCACCAGATATTAAGGTGTGTTCTTAATAACCTGGCAGATTTAGAAGCACCATATTAGTGACTGAATGCTTTAAAATTGCTCTTTAATCTACAACCCTATGGAAGTTTTAGATTTCCCCTCAAAAATCCTTGCCAACCATTTGGACCAGGCTGAATGATTTCTTCAATGAGGTGACTCATCGTTTTCTGTTTTGCACACACATACTCCAGGAAGAGAAGAATCCCCAAGAAGAGTGACCCTTGCACCCAGACTGAAGCGCAGGCAAATAAACCGTAAACTCGGTAACTGAGCTTCTTTATGCTGGGTTGCCTGTGGCTATCTAAGAGTAGGCTGCATATGGTCAGAAGAGGAAAATCCCAAGGAGAGGGAGACCCTGACAGCCAATCAAATCATTGTGAACTGGAATAGCTCCGAGAAACTAGGAGAGAGAAAATGCCATAAAAATGCATCAAGTTAATTTCACGCTTTCCCACCTTCAACTTTTGCACAAATTAAATTTAATGCTCTTCAGTCTGAGTGGTCTGCATGCAAAATGGTATCACATGGTTGGGACTGATGGAGATAAAGGGGCTTAGCATTACTTAAAAAACGGTAAGAAAATGTTTGTTCTGTGATTATGAGTAATTTCATAGTAATTAAAACACACCCCCTCCTCTTCTTAAATGTACTGAAAGCTTGCATTAAATTTAATTAAAAATTAAAATTAGAACAGTTACTTTGTTTCTACTAAATACCAAGTTAAGGTGACCAACTAGCTCAGCATCATGGTTTTAATACTCACATAGAAATGAAGAGTTTTATTGTGTAGCCTCTAGATCTCTCTCTTGTTTCAATGGGTTAGAAACCAAATATGGTTTTTGTTGACCATATTATATAATTATAAGGATAAAACCAAAATGCCTTGCCTTTCTTCTTACAGTCCTGCTCCGCATTTTACCTTTGACCTTCCAGGGAACCACGAAGAAGGCTTTTTCTTCCAGAATGAAGAGCTGAAACAAATCTTAGAAACTAGAAAGGTACCGATGGGTTGGGACAGAGAATCAATCTTTGTCAGTGTAAGACACAGTTTACAATTCCTTCTGCTCATAATACTCCTGCAATATTCACTTCTATTCTACTTTGTAATGTGGTTATATCTTGGGGTCTGCAGCCTGGAAGTCCCTACCTGGTGGCTCCAAGGAAGAGTGTGTTTCTCTGGTGCCCCCTGTGCGACCCACTGATCTTTTGATAGTAAGGAATGTCGTACGAGAACACGAGAACAATGCTTCACGTTTGTACTGGATGCTTCATTGGGTGTGATTTAATTTGATTTAACATTTCAGAAGATGCAAAAGGAACAGGGAATCTTTTCTTATTTTGTTTCACTGGCAGACAAGACACAAGGACATTAGAGATACATTGGACTGTCATAGTCAACAGCTACCCTCCCACCCCACCAGCAAAAATGACTCTTGCAAAAGGGAGAACACAGACAAGCCCATAGATTACACTATGGGAAGGTAGAAAGAGTTTATCTAACTCAAATTAAACTGAATCTTATTTCCTGGATAAGATGCCTTAATCATTGTTCTTCACCCTAGCATATCTGAAAAGTATGGCGCATGGCAAAAATTCCATCCATCTCTTCAGTAGTAATTACGGTGAATATGTATACTCTTGCCTTGGGCTATCTCTGCTTTTGTAGAATTTTTCCTCTAGTCAAAATAAAATATTTCATTTGTCCCTAGATATCATTTTTTTCTTTCTTCTAAACATCTCTTTAAAACCTTGAAATCAAAGAAATGCCTATGCTTCTCTTTTATGGGACCCAACTACACTCTTCTGAACCCCTCAGTCTTTAGGAGCCCCCCCTTCCCATCTCCAATCTATTCTTTTCCCGTTCTCACCTCCAGCTCAAGGATGGATGACCCCTAACATTAGAGTTGCTTCGGTGCCTCTGTGAACATGTTACATCTACTCCAGGTGTGTGTGTGTGTGTGTTTTCCCTAAAGTACCAGAAACCCTTTCATCTGTGTTTGTCTAATTGCACCATGGTATCAGCTCACATTTGTTTTTCATGGTGAATTGTGATGCCCTTAGCAGTATGACTGTGTCTTTGTTAACTCTGTATCCCTTATGTCCTACCTAGTACCTTGGCATTCAAGTGTTTGATAAATGAAAGAATCAAGATCAGGATAAAAGTGGGCCAGTAGAGTGCAACATAAGAGAAAGAGAGTGATCACATGAAAGGCTGTCAGCTCTCCTACTGTTCCACTGCACTTCCCCTGGGGCAGATAGTTGACACTGTATCAACATGGACAACATGAGGTGACTTTGAACCAAAGCTGGAACTGGTCAACACGATTCCCTAAGCAAGCAGACTCATTGTTCTCATTGACTCGGGATAAGCAATGGTGGTTTTCTTGTACTTGTGTGATAAATGTTTTGGAAATTGTAGGTGTCCTTGTGATATCCTAATACACAGAAAATAGTTATAATTGTAAGTTATAGTTTGTGACCTATTCACTAAGCCAGATGTCAACTATGGAAGGCATTTGTTTATATTATTGCCAAACAAATCGAGAGCCCTGAATCATTTTCACAACTTTTTTAAGGAAATCTTTAAAAATGAATAATTACCTGAAATAGCTTTAAAAGGACTGGAAATGAAATCCTGACTGAAATCTAAGAAAACTAACAGTTGAGTGAAATAAGGTCAAACCAGAATACAAATATAAAATTCAAAAAGAGACTGAAATATTGAAGAAAAACTCAATCCAAAATGAACCTGGAAATCAAAAATTTGATAAATGTAATAAAGTGCTTAGTGGGAATCCAATACTTTTTAAAAAAAGTTGTATGAGTGGATTATGGAAGATACATGGAAAGATTAAATCTATTAACTATGGACTTATAAGAAAGGGAAGAATTTTCAATCAAAAATGTCAATTTTCAATAAGGTCATAGAAGAAAATTTCCAAATCTAGGCAACAAAATTTTCTTGTAGGCATAAGGGGCACACAGAACACCAAATATACAGGTGATCAATAAAGTGTTTTATGAAATATTATAAACATCAAATGTACAAAAGAAAGAAAGTCCACTGAAAACTACAAAAAGATCCAAGTCGCATACAAAGTTAGGTCTTTCACAGTAACACTGACTTTTCAATAGAAACTTCTAAAGCCAGAAGGGGAGTCAATGCACACTACTATCCACAGAAACTTTTCATGTTGTGATTGAAAGAGATAAAAAATAGTTTGTGATTAAAAACAAGTTAGAGAAATGTATGGATCCTTGGCTATTCCTGCAGAGCATGCTGGAAGGAACACTTTGGACTGAAGAGAAAGTTTCCAAGAGGCTATAGTAAAAAAGAATGAGTGATGTTAGGGCAATTGTTATTTAAAGTAGAACTAAGAATAAAAACACATCAAGAAAATGAGAATTATTAGTATACCATGGTTTTCCCCACACTTTAGGCGTAAGGGTTGAATTGCAGGTTGGGTTGAGTACCTCACAGTCACCATTTTTTCCCTGCATTTTAACTACTTATAATAATCTGTTATAAAAGGATCTTCTTTACTGATGGGTGAGAGCTATCATTATCTGTGGATACAAGGATAAATATTTAGAAATTAGAATTTACATTGGTTTAGGTACAGCGATTCACAACCTGTGGGTCACAACCCCTTTGGGGGTCGAATGACCCTTTCACAGAGGTCACATATCAGATATTCTGCATATAAGACATTTACATTACAAGTCACAACAGTAATAAAATTAAAGTTATGGCTGTAAGGACCCAAGAAAAGAACCTACTCCTACGGTTTTCTTAAACCAGTGGTTCTCAACCTTCTGCAAGCCTTTAATATAGTTCTGCATGTTGCAGTGACTCTATTAATAAAATTGCATAACTGCTAATTTATAACTTTAATTATATTACTGTTGTGACCTCACTAGCCACTGATCATGCCAAATCAGTGAGCTCTGGGCTCACTGAGAGACACTGCCTCAAAAAATACAGCACACTAAAACAACAAGGTATTGACAATTCTGCAATAGTGACTTTTGTCTTTGGGGTAACAAATAGTGTCTAATTGCACTAAGTCTCCCTCAAAATGAGGAAATTCCTACTTGGTACTTTAAACTCCCTCATTCTCTCACGCTTTTTCTGTCTCGGAACCTGCACTGATATAGCCCCTTCCATTTCTTATAATTATAGTTGGTGGTTTGCTTGTCTCTTCTTTTCTTGCCATTTCAGTTAGAAGTCTGTAAATACTGGTTTTTCAAACCAATGAGATATGTTTTAATTCCCAATTTCTTTAATTTTTGTGTTTTAACGTTTATTTCCTTCTGGCGAATGTGTGTTTCTTGACCTCATCTGAAATAGTTTCATGCGTAATTGATTACTTTTTCCTCTTAAAACATGTTCTTTATGCCTTGACATATTATAATGGCTTGCTATTTTTATCTTCCTTATTGTTGTGTGAACTCTTTCAAAACGGAGAATTTAACTTTATCATCAACTCCTATCTTTCTGTTCTTATCCAAGTATCTAACTCATAAAAAATACCTAATAAATCTTGCTTTAATATGATGACTACATGAATGATTTACTGAATGAAAAACAAGCAGTTTGAACTTGGTCTGGAAACCCCATTTTCCACTGTTGAGCAATGCATTCTTTCTATTTTTAGCCTAATGTTAGTTCCTGTCCAGGTGCCATTTACATAAAGGGCAGGTCTTCCTTCATAAATGTGTAATGTTCACTTTTTTATGTTACCTTTTTAAACTTAGCAATTGTTGCCGTGTTTGGAATGAATATTCCAGAAAGACATTTAGTCTAGCCCTTTAAAGGACGTAGCTGATACACAAATGTGCCCATTTACTCTCTCATGCCCAGGAACACAGCTGCCACTTTTGTGCTAGCTTATGATATCTTTTAATCTTGACGAGACACTCCTGTGTGCTGCTTTCTTTATTACCAGAAAACTTCTGGGTCTTCTGCAGCTTAGGAGGTACCTTGTTAGTGTATGGAAACTTAATTATAAACCGCTTCATCAAGATGGAAGAAACAGTAGCTCTCGAAAATAAACTAACCCCTATTCTTTGTTTGTGAATCCGAATTAGTTTCTGACTTTTGGAGAAGTGGCCTCAGTCTTCGGTGGGAGTTTTGCTGAAATCATCACAAATATTTAACTACAATGAATTTAATATTTTTTCCTCCCATATAAACCTATTCGTCACCAAAACATATTTTTCCTAATCTTCTATGTGTATATACGATATGGAGTAATATATGTCTGTGTACATGTCATGTTCATGTGTGTAGTTGTAGGCCCTGTCATGCATAGCAGCACACTTACGAAGATCAAAGGACTATCTCAGATATCAATCAGTACTTGCCTTCCACTAATTTGAGACAGGGTCTCATTTTTCTTTTTTTTTTTTTAAAATTAAATTTGTTCTTTGACATATATACATATATATGTATGTGCACACACACACATATATACATATATTTCACACACTTATATAGTTCTGTTACTTATAGACCTACTCTCTTTATGTTCCTACATTCTACATCAGTGCCTCTTCTCCCCACACATCTTTCCCACATCCAAGTGATTTTTGTTTCCTGACACACTGACTTTAACCAGAGTCCTCTGCATGATCGTGGGTTTAGAACAATCCACTGGGAGCCTGCCTAGTGGACTTCCCACTGGGTATACACCTAAAGGCAATGACTGATCCTCCCCCCAGAATAGCCAGGGTTTAGGTAGGGATTAATAGTTTCATGAGCCACACCCTGATCCAGGGTGTGGCTGCTGATAGGCCCAGTCTTGTGAAGACCTAGTGCAAGCAATGGCAGCTGCTGAGAAAGAAGTTGCAATGGCTGGATTGTGCGGTGAAGATGGCCTCTTTACCTTCTCCCTCCTCTTTTTTCCACCTCTTCTTCCTCCGATTTCCCTGTGACTTAAAGGGAGCATTATAATGTTGGGACTGTGTAAAAAATTAACCTTTATTCTCAACATCTTGAGCAATCGTGAGTCTCTGCATTCACCTCTGTTCATTGCAAAGAGAAGCTTCTGTGATTTAGACTCTATCGATAGTTTAGACTTTAGTCTTCATAATTTAGACTTTAGAATTTATCCATAGTATAAACATGAATATTTACAACCCAGTTTGGTACCTTGTCATTTTAAATACTAATCAATAGTAGTAGGTTGCCCCTTATACCCCTAGAATTCCTTAAGCCATGGGCTTTTGCTTGTCTTAGAGAACCAGACATGAATTCTCTGCAGTGGAGCAGGGCTCATTTGTAACAGTCATGCAGATTGGTATCATAGTTTGTAGTGTTCACAGCTGGATAAGACTGTTGATAGGTTTTATCCTTAATGCCTGCAAAGCACTTCCTGTCACTATGAAAGTTAGCCAGAATGGAAGGATCTTCCCTCTCATTTCCAGCCTGTTTTTTCTATCTTGTGCAACAAAGGTATATTCTGTCTTTAGCAATAGGGTTTATCATCTAACTCAGGTAAGCACCAAGAGGAATAGCAAGAGCCTATATTGTTTTGGGGATCTCTGGGACCTTACCAAACAATAACTAATAAGGAAGTATTACATACCTGTCCCTGTGGATTATTTTTAGTAATTCATGGCACCTAGGAAAATAATTATCCAGCCATGAAGAATATTACCTCTCTATTTTTTTTCTTTTTTTGTCTTTTAACTTACATTTTTAAAAATTGGCTTGGAAATAAGCATATCTCCTTAAGATTTTCTCATATACCCTTGGTTCTGATTACCTTCCTACCCCATTTTCCCTTCTTTCTTATCTTCCCACCCCATCCCTGCTTAGGTCCTTTCATGTGCAGTGTTCCCCATTCCTACTCTCCTGTCGTCTACATTCTAACACTTCCCTCTCATAACTATGTTGCTCCCAATGGCCCCTTTATAATTTCTTGGCTTCTATAGGCATTCCTAATTAAATGTAAGAACCCGAAGACCACAAACTAGACAGAAGCCATGTGTCCTCTGTCGTATGTTATAGTGGCATTTTTATTTGTGTTTTAATAAATAAAGCCAACCCAAAAGCCAAAATAGTTATAGCCTTCCTTTTTTATCTTAAACAAAAATGGGAAATACAGTGATATTTCCATTTATGTTTTAATAAGTGAAGCTTGCCTGATTATCAGAAGGGCAAAACTAAGCCACTAGAAGTTAGGCAGTGGTGGGACACACCTTTAATCCCAGGATTTGGGAGACAGAGGCAGACGGAGCTCTGTGAGTTCAAGGCCACAGTGGGCCTTGAACACAAGATCAATGCTGAAACAAATCCAGATGGTGGTGCCTCACCTTTAATCCCAATACTAGGTAGTTATACCTTTAATTCCAGCACTAGAGAGAATATAAAATGGGAGGAGAGAGAGACTCTGGCTTCTTAGTCTGCTTAGTCTTAGTAGGGGTAAGACTTCTCTAGTGACTTGGCTGTTTTCTTCTCTAGTGACTTGGCTGTTTTGCTTTTCTGTTTTTTTTTTTTTTTTTGGTTGAAACCCAAAATCTGACTCTGAGTTTTGTTATTCAAGCTACAATATGTAGATTCTAAGTTGATTTGTCTTCATTGTTACTCATATTTATCTTCTCTCCTCTCTCCAACTCATCCATCTCTTATTTGCCAATAGTCACCTTTCTATGCCATTGTCTATTTTTAATGTCACCACATGTGAGAAAACACATGATATCTGCCTGTATATATTTATTCAATGTTGTCACATGTGAGAAAACACTCAATATCTGCCTTTGAGTCTGGCTTTTTTCATTTAACAGCATAATCTCTAGTGTCATTTTTTTTGAAAGTGGCATGATTATGTTTTTAATGGTTTATTAATACTCTGCTGTGTATTTACTCATTGTTTTCATCATTGGTGGACATCTAGGTCAACCCCACGGCTCAGCTGTTGTGAATAGTTCCTCAGTAGGCATGGATAAGAAGCTATCTCTAGCACCTTATTTCCTTGGAGAATGTTTCCAAGAGTGGTAGAATGGGGTCAGGGAATTTCCATTTTTAGCCTTTTAAACTACTTCCATATATTCCCATGAATAGTATATATTTTTTTCTCCAGAGCCTCACCAATATTCGCTTGGTTTGATTTGGTGAGAGTAACTGTTCTGCTTGAGATGATATATAATCTCAATATATTTTTTCTTGCATTTCTCTGATGACTAAACTATTTTGATTTTTATTAATGATTCATTGTTTTTAATACTTGTGTTATAGTCTATGTTCTAAATCATGACTCTTTATTTTGTCCCTCAAAGAATTATTCTGGAAGCCATTGGGTTATTTCTTTCTTTGCCTAACTCAACATTTTCAGTATAAAATCATATGAAATGTACAAGTTAAATAGTGAATATTATTATTTTCTTTCCCTGTTTTCATTGAGAAGATATTTGTATGGATATTGTCCCTAATTTTGAATAAGGAGAGTCAATTGAATGATAAATTTTTATCCATTGGATATGGCATATTTTATCATAAGTATTAAGTTAATTTCCTCCTCAAAAACTTCTCCTATGTCACCTCATGGCTTTTTCCTAATTTTAGAGGTTCATTCACAGTATAAGGCAATATTCGGCCTGGAGTAATAAAAATGAAATAGAACGAAGATAGAAAATCAGATCTGGCATTTAGGAGACAGTTTTAATATGCCACAAATCCTTGGACTGCTGCGGAGTTAATAGATGTATCGTATGCCTTGTGAAGCCAGGGAACAGAAAGAACTGATAAGGAAACAAATTAGCTAAAACATAGTCAGGACATTTCCTCTGTAGTGGCTGATTAATATTTGGTTCACGGAGTAGTGTTTGTGGTTGATACAAAGCAACATGTCAACCAATTAATTTTCTTGAAGAGTCCAGAGAACTTTACTCCAAAGTCATGTTGACTGCCTCTTTCCTCTTAAAATAACTGCCTGCTGTTCGCCAGGATGTTCTACTTCTCTAGCAAAATTCCACGAACAGAATGTAGCAGCAGATCTTCCCGCTATTAACCGATCTTGTTTCCCGATTTGTTCTCTTTGCCTCAACTCCAGCCTCAGCTGATTATTATTTTATTTAGCATCATCTTTATTTATCAGTTTAGCACTTTATTTTGCAACGATCATCTGTGAAGAAAACCGTGCTCTGCCCAGGTCTGTTTCTAGAAGTCAGTAATTTCCACAGACTCTCTGCAACAAAAGGCCGGTGATACTCTGGATCCTGACCCTTCACACTGCGTCTTCCCACCTTTCTTCACTTAGAGGGAAATTTTAGTGAATTAGTCTGCTTTAAAAGAAATGTGACAAGAAAGAATTCCCACGAGGAAATAGCCCCCATTCACTCGGTGGTGCAGGGACAACCTGGAATGATCCGATCACTTCTTAGAGACATGGCCAAAAAGAAGGCAATCAGTGGATGGTGACCAGGATATCCAGAACTGTCAGAAAACATCAGAAGCCAACTGGAAAGAATATCATCCATGTTTGCTTTCATTGCCTGAAATTAATTAAATCTGCTTTGCAATGCCTTAGAGAAGCGGAAGGGTCAGTGGGTAAAAATTACACAGGACGCTTTTTAAGGCATGATAAAGAAACAAACCCCTTTTCACGTCCCTCAACAAATACTTTAGATCCAAATACAATCAGCACTCCTGACGACTATTCTGAGTACCTTCATCAACCCTCGCTTCTTCCAACTCTGTGTTCTTCTTCCTCGTCCTTGATAGGGCAGCCAGGGACATGTCTTTTCCAAACCTAAACTGATCATGCAATATCAGCCGAAATTCACCTCAGTGTTCTATTTGGCATAAAATATCAAATGCAAATTCATTTTCTTGTCGACAACCCTTTAACCCAGCCACTTTTCTGTTCTGGCCACATTAGTCAGTGTCCTTCTCTAGACACGGGCTAAATATTGACTGCTGTTCTTGTCCTTGCTCACATCCTTGGACCTGACAGGCTTCTACTACTGTCACCTTTTTCTTTCAGCAATGACCCAAGTGCTGCCTTTGCAGAGAGGCCTGGCATCACTAGCTGCTTGTACTAAGCAGTCCCTGCCTTGGTGCTGTAACATTTTTTTTTCTTTCCTCATAGCTCTTAATACTGTCAAAAGATATCAATTGTACTTACCTGTTCCTTTTCAAACTGCAGATTTAGACTAGTGAGCCCAGCCTTTCTTTTAGTCATTACTTCATATGCAATACCAAGGGCAACGTTTGACCGTTGTAGGAGACAGGAGAGATTGGTTAGCTGGAGAAACCTTCCTAGCCTATTATATTAACTGATTCTATGAACCTATCTGTCACCATGTTCACAAGCAACTGTGACATAGCTTGTTCCTTAAGTGAGGCCTTATTTAAATTTAAGCATTGTATCTGTAGTATATTTTATTTATATGCAATGCCACCAAGGTTAAAAGCATGAAGCTTCAGTCTCATAGTTTGCATGAATCTGCTGAGTAATGTGCTAGTTATGAAACTATTTGCATGTTAATATTTTAAAATGTTTCATATGGAAATTGTGGATTGTACTGCTCCTTATTATTTAGAGACAATTGAAATATGTAGAGTGCTTAAAACCATGTCTGGCATAAGCTAAATCCTCAAGTGCTAGTTATTAGTAATAACAGCAATAGTTAATGTCTTTATATGGTTGTGTAGCCAACAGTCGATTTGTTTTATATGAGACTAAGCCAATAACAACATGAATTAAATAAAAGCCCAAACTTGAATTGTGTTTTTAAAGTTTGCTCTATAAAAGTAAAAATATACAATTTCTTCAATGCCATTTTTTCCTGATTTCAAGTTTGTTGTAATAAATAATTAACTTTTTTATTATTTCAAGGGAAAAGAGACTTGCATAAAAGAATATTTCTACCTTTTAACCATTATGTAATACAGAAAAAATATTCTAAGAAACTCTGCTGCAAATATCAAATTTACAATAATGTTGCATATCTAGGTATATGGATGAAAATTTATTAGGAAAAAAAACTCTTTTTAACATTCAAGTGAAACACACATTTGAAAATTACCAATAATATTATAATCAGCATTGTTTATCAGAAGAAACAAACTCCTCAAGTTCTTTTTTGCATTCATGAGGGAATTAAGAAGTCAATGCAGCATTCATAATTTTGCATATCTACCAGTCATTAACATTCACCTTAAATATGAACACTTCCCCACTCATATGAATAATTGAATCTGACTTTATTTAAGTTTTTAAGTCACTTGAGAACTAGTCCATCTTTAAGGAACAAATATCCTTGAGAGGTGTTTTATCTTGATTACTTGAGGTGACTTTCTGGATCTTGTTGTTAAAATGTAATACTGATAGCGTGTATCTCAAGATTAACCATAACTATTGTTGAAGAATAGCAAACGTAAAGTATTAGTACCAGGAAAATCTTCAGCTTCCTGTAGTTTTGTACAAGAAATAAAATACTTTGTTGGAAAGTTCACTGGCTTCATTGCAAGGTTGCAAAGTCCTTACTGTCAAGAACAGGTGACTCCTCAGAACAGTCTATCTTATGTGCTGCATTCCTTGAGCATGGACATTTGATTTCTTAAATTTCCTCTGATTTCAGAGAAAAACAACAGGAAGAATGACCCATTTATTTTTACTGAGAAACAGGGAAATGTGTTTATAAGAATTTCACAAGTGTCCTGTTAGTCATGATTAATGCTTTTCAGACTGAATGTCTTCCTAACATCCTAATTATTCAATTTATAAATGTAGCTACACACTTTCGTGACTGCCGTACAAAAACTGGACATTTCATCAAACACACTCTATTATCAAAATTCAAACACAGGCTATCTAACTCTTTTACTCAACTTTAGACAACTGATGGCTGAAGCCAAGTATGTATTTTCCAAAATTTATTCACATCCTCAACAAAATGACGTAAAGAAGTCCAAGTTATCTTCTTATATCTTTCAAGGTCACTGATAATTTAGCTTATATCTTTCAAGGTCACTGATAACTTCGCTAAGACCTTGGCCAAAGACCATTCCGATGTTTGGCTGTTACATTTTTAGTAATTAAACTCCATTGTTTGTAGACTGTATGTCTTGCCCACCCCTCCTTCAGGTATTGATCCTACCCTCCTATTGCCAGCCTACCCCCTGATTCCTAAGGATCAAAGTTTTGTGTACCCTTCTCTTGTGACACTGCTTCGTCCTTCTGTGCTGCCAACTTCTGCCAGCCAAAGATTATATATAGAATCCAATAAGCCTTCCCAAATCTTCTGAGTATTTCTACCTGAAGCCTGCTCCTGAGCTCAGAAGCTGTATCTAACCTTAGTTGAGCTAGGACCATCCTGATAAACCATTTGCACATCAACACTGAATTGCCACAAGACTGAACACCCGAACACCATTCAGCTTGTTCATAACTTGGCAAGTTTGCTATAAGAGAAAACAGAAATCTAAATATCCTCTCAACAATTTTGAAGCTAACATGACCTAACTCTAGCTGACTAGGTTCTATCCCCAAAGCACAGATAATCAAGATGTTGTGTCTGCTCCAAATAACAGCACTCCCTTAGAAATGTTTTTGAGAAAAGCAACTTACATAATGCATAAGACAATGATTTCAAAATAGCAATTATAAATATGGACAAGTAATTAAAATAGGGTATGAATACATGCATGAATGAAGACAGTCAAAACAAAATTGAATGAAAACAATTCAACATATGAAAACTGAATTTAATAAAAAGATGGAATTTCTGAATAGAAGCAAAACTGACATTTTAAACAGGTAACTATTTGAATATAATTTGCTAAAATTCAATTCCTAATATAAACCACAATAAATCAGTAGATATGTTCCACTCTGAGAACACAAACAAGGGGAAAAATGATCATGTTTTGAAAGATGAAATACTATAGGGAGAGCAGAAAATGCCTGTAATGATTGTGCAAGTTGAGATTTCACCAAATAGGAATCTTCTATCAATGACATTCATTGTTGTTGTCTGAATAAGAAATGTTCCTCAAAGTGTTAATGTATTAAATTGTTGGTAGCCAGTAGATAGATTCAAGCATTAATATTGAAATTCATTATGAAAGCTATCATCTGCTTGATGGATCAATCCCTAAAAGATATTTGTTTATAAATGCTGCTGAACTAATCCAACGTAGAGATTTTGATGCCTTGACTTTGAAATTTGGATCTAAGGACAGGCCTATGATCTGATAGCATTATCGGGATGTCAAATAAAGTGGGTGAAGTCTATTTGGAGGAAGCAGGCCACAGGGTTCATGCTGTGGAAGGGCTTACTTGCACCTAGCTCCTCCACGCTTCTTGATACTTCCTGGTTGCCACTAGACAAGCAGATATGTTCCATCATGCCCTCCCACCATCACGTTCTGCTTCATTGCTGTCCCAGAACAACGGACCCAGCTAGAGATTCAATCTAATTTTTTAGACCATGATCTTACTCAGCTGACATATTTTCTAAGGTAGTTGTGATAACAACAGTATAACAAACTTGCAAGTGGTTTACACATGAAATAAGGCCCCTAAGCAAACCTATCCCTACTCTACAAAAGAATTATGTTTCTGTAGCAGATTTTAAGTATGTGATGATAAAACTGTATCTGGAAGGTTCCTTTTATGTGAGGTTTTTGGTATTTTGACAGTCAGGAACCTCTGGATAATTCAGCAGTGATATTCAAATACAAGGATAAGAAAGATGGAGGAATGCAGGAAGAGTGGTGTAAATCAGAGCAAGAAATGTAAGCAAAGTGGAGACACAATAGATGTAAAGTCCAACAATGCACTTTTCAGATTTTATTGAGGTTTAAAAATAAAAGCCACATACCATGCCTAAAGGAAAGGGATTTGTATGAGGTTGAAGATTAGATAGTTGTAGTTACCATCCTCTTAGGATCTAGCCAAGCCATTTCCAATACAGGACTTAGACTCCTTAGGATAGAATGCTTATTAAAACATTTAGCATATGTTCCTTGCTTAATATTGTTTATGCTGGTTGCAATTCTAATCTTTTACTTGATATTTGTTCCTAGTGTATATAGTTTTGTATTGGCTTTGGAACTCTCTTATTTAAGCAAAAAAGGAAGGTGCTGTGGGAGCTCCTTCCACTCCTTCAGCCAATAGCCTTTAAGATAACAGCCCACTTGGGCATGGTCTCTTATACTATAAATGCAGCTGTTAAGCCTGTGCTCCCTCTCTTGCTTCCCACTCTCACTTCCGGCTGCTAGATTCTGTTCTTGTTCCCCATTTGTGCAGAGGATTATGATCTAGGACAGTGATCTGTAAGACTTCCCTGAATAAATAACCCTTTATTATACATAATTCTGAACTAGTGTGGGATTATTTTGTATCTTCCACCATCGGCTAAGTAATGCAAAGTTGTGCAAACACTAACATGAACAACAAAATATATAAAGATGCGGGAGCATAAAATAGGAACTAAGTGTCTGCTAATGATGTCGTTATCCTTATTAATTCACTTAAGAAACATCCATGTAATGTCTTCCTGGAATTGCTTCAGCATTTGTAGCACACATATGCATAAGATGCTTTTGTCCTCCTCCTAATAACTTGAAATTTATTTTGAAAGTAAGCCATCTAAATTAATAGTTACATTAAGAAGTGACATTATTTTTACCATAAAGAATGTAGTTTTGCAGAAATAAAGCAGAAACATTGAACCCTGCAGGTACAGCTGGGGAAGGAATAGATAAGTGGTTTGTGCTTGCTCAGTGAGATGGAGGAAAATATTCAGGTATCTAATTTCTCTTAGAGAAGATGTTAGCTGTTTTTTTTTCTTGTAAATTCCACCTCAAGACCGTCATTCAGATGTATTTTGTTTTCTCCAATGTGTAACTTTCACAATTCTCTGCCATAAAAATTGGTCTTCATGATTTATTTAGTTAAAATTATAGCTTCTTACCTATGGAGACACTTTTAATGGCCCCTGTCTTTCGGAGCTCTCATAATTAGAACCTTTTTCTTTCTCTGTATGTTTGTGCAAGTACAGATACATGTATTTTATTGGTTTATTTAACTTTCTACCTATCTTTTAAGAGAAACTTTTGAAAGGGCGAAAAAGATAACGGGATCAATTAGATATAGTTTGTGTAATTCTCAATTAGAGTTCTTGTATATACTTCAAAACCTAGAAGTACTGGTAGATGTATTGTCGTAATTACAATGATTTTAATGCACACTGTAGTTTTTGTATTTTATTTTAAGATAACGAACCAAAGACATGTATATTAAAATGGATAAAATATCAAATATTAATGAAATATCCTTGAAAAAGTGAATTTAGCAATTGATGATTTAACTTCTATTCTTAATTGTTGGGACCAATTGGAGTCCTGGCCTTCAGCTGCTCTTCCCTGCTAGAGCCTTCTAATTGGAGTTACTCAAAGCTGTGCCTTGCCTAGAGGATCAGAGGATGGTATTTTCACCTGTTGGCCATTGACTTCTGGGTATTTAAGCCTCCATGATGCTATTAAAGAGGGACTTTGTACCAGTGGGGGGGAAAAATAGGAACTAAGTGGAAGCAATCTATTAACAGTGTCACTCACTATGAATGGTAGAATGTTTACATAGTTCTGTTTACCATATTGACAAATAACTGTCATCTTCTACTCTTACAGAAAATCCATTCTTGAGTTACTTCAAAACGTATGAGAAATGTAATATGTTCTCTAAATTTAGTCTTGGATATTACAGTTCTGATGCCTTCTTTATCTTTGAGAAATGGCTCTAGTGTCTCATCCTTTGCCCATAATTTCTTGGTGTCATCTCTTGCCACACTCCTAAGAGGTACAGTTTATAACTACAAAGCCAGGTGTCTTAATTTTATTTCTATCGCTGTAATAAAGTGTCCTGATTAAAAAAAATTGGTTTAGAAAGGGGTTTATTTTGGTTTACAAGTCTAGAGGAAAGTCCTGGTAGAAAGAAGTTCAGGAAGGAACCTCTAGTCACATACAGATAGTCACTTACATTTCCACAGTTAAGAACGGAATTCATACATGGTTGCCTGCTTGCTTACTTTCACCTTGATTTCTCCATTTCTGTACAGTTCCAGGCCATCTTCTTAGGAAATCGTGCCATCTGCAGTGGACTGATTTATACCTAAATTAACTTAATTAAGACAATTCCCCCATAGACATACCCATGGGCCAACCCAATGTGAACAATCTTCCTATGATAATTTTTTCTTAGGCAATTGTAGGTCATCCCAAGTTGACAATTAAAGCTACCAGTCCTACCCCTGTGGTTTCAATTGGGTAATTAAAGTTTCAGCCACTACTAGGGTACCTGAGTCACTGCTAGTTCTTGTTGAATTAATAAATAAGGAGTTATGAAGACATGCTTTCTTTTTAATTTTTTTAATTAGGTACAAAATAATGGACTTCTTTGTGACATCTTCACTCAAACATATACCTCCCAACTTTTGCTCACAGACATGCTCCCTGCCTTCCATACCCTCTTCTTCCATGTTCTTTTTTTTTCTCCATATGTTTTCCTTTTTGTGTTCATATTTTATGTACTTATGTTGATACAGTGTAGTCCAAATTCTGTGCACAACAGAAATCATGTGATATTTTATTTTTCCTCTTATCAGATCATTCTTCTTTCTTTAGAGACCTTCCTCCCCTCCACTTAGCCCCCTTCCTCCTACCTCGGTGTATATAGAAATCTAGACTCTGTACAGCAAGGGAAATATTTGATATTTATCTTCCTGAAAATATGGCTTACCTTAACATGATATGTAGCTACATTGATTTTCATCTAAGTGAAATGATTTCACTTTTTAGTTTTTGAATTGGGTGTGTGTGTGTGTATACCTGAGTACAGGTACCTGTGAAGGTTAGAGACTTCAAATCTGCTTAGAACTGGAGTTTCAGCAGAAGGTTGTAAGCTTTTTGACATAGGTGCTGGGAACTAAACTCCTGCCCCTTACATAAGAAATTTGTGCTTTTTATCTATGCAGCCATCTCTCTGCTTATTTACTTATTTAATTTATTTCTATAATTTCACCCATTAATTGCTGAATAAAGTTATATTGTATCTGTGTATACATTTTTTATCCAATAGTCTCTTGATGAATTTCTAGACTCTTTCTATAACTTGTCTATGGTGAATAGTTCAACAATAGGTTATTAATATGAAACTATTGCTATGGAATGATGACTTATATTCTTTTGGGTATATTCTCAAGATATGACTTAATTATTTCCAAGTTCTATTTTCAGGTTTTCAATTTTTAATGTTATTACCTATTTGTATAGTTACTGAACCATTAACATCAACAATGGTAGTGTATAAATATTCCTTTCTTCATATTCTTATGAGTAATTGTCTTTATTTTTGATGATAGCCATCTTGACTCACATGAAATAGAGCCTCAATATAGTTTTAACTTGCATTTTCTAAAGGATAAAGATGCTAAACCTTTTCTTTTACAACATTTAATGGCCATTTGTATTTCTTTTGTAGAAATATCAGTTTAACTAATTTTCTCATTACTAACTCAATAGCTTTTTGTTGTTAGTTTAAAAGTTCTTTATGGGTTCTAAATTTTCATTAAGTTATAAATATAGGTAGTATAGATATTTTTCCTTCTATAGGCTGTCTCTTCACTCTGGTTGTTTCCTTTATTGGGGAAAATTTTTTCAATTCCATTCAATCCCATTGTCAAATTGACAATAAAGGTCTCTCTCTCTCTCTCTCTCTCTCTCTCTCTCTCTCTCTCTCTCTCTGTCTGTGTGGGGGGGGTTATGATAATACCATTCCACTTACTCTCCAATCTACATTTGGCTGCTTTAACTCTGCATGCTCTGTAAGTTGTTTTCTCAGGGTATCAAACTTTATGCAGATACACCTACTTAAGAGATTTACTTAGTTGAATGTACTCTGTGTGTCAGACTCTTCAGGCAAAAATGTCTATTGATAATTATAATCTCCATTTGCATAATCTACTTTTATGATTAAGAAAATCATCCTTACTTCTGGGTAAGAGATGGATTAGAAACTGCTTCCTTGTGATAGAGAGAAGAGTGAGGATCATAAAATAGATACTTACCAAAAAAAGGAGGAAGGAAATCACAGTGGAGAAAGTGGAGACCTGGGCAAAAATAAATAAGCAGTCAGGGCTCCATCTGCACCACTCCCCAGGACTAGGAGGAGAACCTGAAAGACAAGATGGGTGAACCTGGTGGGAAAAAAAACCAACAAGATTAGCAATCCCAACAGGACAAGCCACTATTCTTGTAAGCCCAAATCCAGATCAGGTAGTGATGAGATAGTGATTTATTTGGAGTGATGGATCCATTTGTTCATTTCCCAAGTTTCAAAGTACAGAAGCCATTTTATAGGAGGCCTATTGTTAAAAAACCTTAGCTGACTTGAGAATCTGAAAACAATAATAGTGACAAATCCACAGTCCCTTAAAGACCAACGCTGAGAGACATCCATGGGAGTAGGAGGACAGACAACGAGAAAAGTTTAGGTGACAGGATCTGTAAAGTATACAGGGTGAGGTTTTCAGTGGCAAGAAAACAACATTACTTGGAATAACTTTGGAATCTAAGTAGCCTCGAGTCTGATGTCAACAGGTGGGTCAACCTATGTGTTGTGAATTAATGGGGGGGGTGATATTATAGCTGACTATGATATTATAGCTGAATACGCTGTGCATTTGTAGCCTAATTCCTACAAGGATATTTTAAGTGCACTGAGTGTCAGTAGTGCAGAATGCAATGACTGAAAGACAATTTGTTTACAATCCTTACTCTCAACGTATATGGGAATGGACCCTGGCAAAAACCTCAGGTTGTACAAACCTGGAAGTCTCAAGACTACAGGATAGTCTTCTCAGGTCACAAATTGCAAACTACGTGTTTCTAGCAAAGCTCCATGGGACTTCAAGAAGTGAAGCAGCTGAAGTTCAGGCAGTTCTGGCAGGTATCTGTCTAGTACAGGCTCAGCACCAGAGTAAGGAAAGGAAAGAAATAATCTATAAATTCATTTGATTCATCTCCACCTTCTACTGACAGACTCAGTTGTAGAGGATCAAAAGAAAAGGTGACATAAAATTTTCATTTATTCTCAATGTTTCCCATTCTTCTTAAAGATGCTTTTAATAGTTTTTGAAAAAGATTTATTTATGCATCTTTTTTATATGTATAAGTGTTTTGTTTGCATTTATGTATGGCATCATGAACATGCCTGGTGCCTGCAGAGGATGAAAGAGGGCATTGCCTCCCCTGGAATTGGAGTTACAGATGTTTATATGCTAACATATGGGTCCTGGGAACTGAATACAAATCTGCAAGATTAACAAATGCTTTTACCCACTGGGCCATTTTTCTAGCCCCTAGTTATACTATTAGTAGTGTATTTTTATCTTACTTTACAAAGTTTGCATGTTTTTATCTTTTACTACTGCTTTTATATTTTGTCTAATTTTGTTAGTGGAAATTTTTTTTATTAGGCAACTTCTTAAGCCATTGCTCTGTTCTTTGTAACATTTCCCTTAGGTTTTACTTAATTTTACTTCCTTCTTTCCCCATTCTTATATGTATGCTACGATATTACCCTGACAAAAAGAAAGTTAAGGGAGAAGGGTTTTGTTGTGGGTCACAGTAACAAGCTGCAGTCCATTATAATGTGAAATATCATAGGTACAGAAGCTTGAGAGACTTAGCCACAGTGTATCTACATTCAGGAATGGAGAGGGAATGAATGTATGTGTTCCTCCCCGTGCTCAGTCTCTTCTCTAAACCTACGCACTAGAGGACCTAAACCCAGGGAATGGTTCCACCCACAATGGCAGTTTTTCCACCTCAGTGAACATAATCAAGACAAACTCCCCAAGACATGCCCACAGGCCAGCCTGAGCTAAATAGCCCCTCATTGAGATTCTCTTCTCTGAGATTTTAGATTGTTTCAAGTTGACAGTGAGAACTAACTAACACACCCATCATGATGAATTATACCCTCAAGATGAATTAAAAAAAAGAACTCCTTTTCCTCAAGTTGTTCATATATTTTGTCATAGCAAGGGGAAAACTAACACATTTGGTAAAGGCCCAACTGGGGAATATTGGTTAGGGAAGGTGGGAAATAAAGAGAGGACATCCCTGACACTAGTGAGGGTCTTGTGCTGAGTAGGAAGTAAACTGATTATTCACACTATACTAAGAAATTTGAATCAGTACGCATTGAATGCATGTTGCCCCAATTAGCTCCATCTGTCAACTTCTCACAGCTTAGAGTCATGTAAGAGAGTCTCAATAGGGGGTATGCCAGGTCAGATTGGTCTATGGCCGTATAGGTAAAAACTCATTTTGACTGGTGACTAAAGTAAAGGGCTCAGATCACAGTGGGCTATACCATCCCTATGCAGGTTTGTCTGGTTGTGTGCATATGTCTGAGAGTGGACCAGGCAATGAGCCAGCAAGCAGCATCCTTCAAAGTTCCTGCCTCCAGGGTGCTGCCTTGCATTCCTGCCCACTGCCCTTAATGATTGCAACCTGTAAGCTGAAGCTCATCTCTTCCCAAAGTTTTCACCATGGTATGTATTACAGTGACAAAATGAGACCAGAATTGGTTGTTGTTGTTTTTATTGTTAGACAGTTTATCTCGTTAGGCATGAAGCCACTTCAATCCTTTATTCTTATACACTTTTAACCTCTGCTCCAAAGCCTAACATAACGGTGTTTTCTCTGCCCTTCACGTTTTGCTAAAAGTTCTTAAATTGTTTTATTCATAATTTCTGGCATAAACACAACAAAGTTCACTTAAATGGCTATTATCTTTATCAATTAACACTTGTTAAATATTCATAGAAAGAACATAACTCTAAACATTCTACTAAATGAGTTGAACAGCTTTACAACTGCCGTAGTCTAAAAACAAATTCTAAAAGTATATTTATGTTAGAAAAGAACTTATTATAATAATATAAATGTGTAAAATATTGAAAAGCATAAAGAAGGAAGTCGAAGTTTTTCAGAAAATCTTTCATACAAAATTGACCATAAATATAGCTAGCATCTGACCAAATTGGAACAATATTTATACAGCAAGTTTCTTGGTGTTTTTGTACATTTTAGTACCTATTCTCATGCTATAACACTATATGGAGTGATGCGTCCTAATTTTCTCTAAACCTTACTTTTAGACAGTTCTTTATGCCATCAAAAGTCTCATAAAACAACATCTAGATGTTTTCTTTGTATATATTAGCCGATTATAGCTAAATTATTCATCAGATCTTTTCTAACTTTCGTTTTAAATACTCTTTGGCAGTGTCTTCCTTTGTTCATTCAAGAAAATTTTATCAAAGGCTTTAAAAATCTCTTGTGTGTGTATGTCACGTGTTATGTGTGAGTATGAGTACACATGTGCCTCGGTACACTTGCAGAGCTCAGAGGACAACCTGAGATATTCGTCCTCTATTTCTACCTTCTTGAATCTGATCACTTTGATGTTTGATGCTGTGTACCAGTTAGCTGGCATAGGCACTCCCTGATGCTCCTTCCCATCTCTTTGTAGGTGGCTGGAGTTACAGAGATTCATTACAGTACCTAATTCTTATATCAGTTCCAGGCATTCAAACTGAAGTCCTCTAACTTGTATGACAAGTGTTTTATTCACTTACCTATATCAACCAGTTCTCAAAAACCTTTGCATTTGTTATGCTCCTAGGTTAACAACCGGTTGAGTCTTGGAGACATCAGAGTGAATAAGTATGAAAGCTAGCACTTCAAAATAAATAATTGTGATGAAGTCTAACATATTGATGTAAATCTGCGTTTTCATTTCTAGTCATTAAGGTTATGGTATAGAGGATTTCTTGACCAATATTCATAAGCATTCCAAGACCTATAGGTGTTATTGCCTAACTGCTTTCCAGAGTTGAGTTTATCAATTTACAGACACATTGGCAATGTGACAATGTTAAATTTTTCACTACTATCAGCATATTATTAATGTTGTCTAAATGTTTGCTTATTTGATAGGTAAAACATATATCTCAGTATACATTTCTCATGTCCTTGATTACTGGGGGTTAACCACGTTTTTGTATGTGTATGTTAATTAGCTTTTCCTTTTTTGTGAACTCCTCTGTGAACTATCTATTTCCTTTCCATATTCTCCTACGGAAGGGCTGCTGTTGCTCTTATCAATATGTGTAGTCTCTTCATATGGTAAGGTTATTTACTTTTTTGTGATATAGTTTAGTAAATATTCACTATCAATTTTTATGTCCTTCAATTTTGTTTGTATTTAATATCCTTTATAAAATTTTAATAGTTAATTTAATATTTAATTTTGTGATGTATCCCTACACCACATAGAATCTTACATTATTTTACCAGCATTAGGTTAAAGGATCTACTTAAGTAATTACCTTTCCTATGCGCTTTTTTTTTTTTTAGTTAAAAAACATTGTGCTCAGACAAGCTCCTATGAGATAAAGGGGGCTAAGTTAATGGGCTACAGGGTTTATTGATAGACTCAGTTCGGGAGTGAGTTAGCATAGTATTAGGATCTCAGGAAACTAGCAATCTGCTTCTTTTAGTATCTTCCTTTGGTGGATTCTTACTAATTTGTAGGTATCGGAACTCTTCTATAGCTCTGACTTCTCCATTTCTTTTATAATCTTGACTACAAAATTTCTCTTTCTTTGCTTGTGCTTAATTTCAGACCCTTTTGCTAATTGGCTGCAGTTCTCTCTGTTTCACTCTTCAGATTCCAGAGCCTGGCTTTGTCCTCTGCACATAATGAGTCTCAGTCTTGGTTGATAGTATATATATTCATTATACTTTTGTTTGGGTAGGGGTCCCCTTTGACCAGTAAGCTAGATTAAATAAGGAAAAAGTGATAGTGATGCCAGTTCATGTCAGTGATATGTTGAACATTGCCTTTAAGAGTGGATTATTGATATTGGAAGCCCTATAGTAGACATTGCTGTAAAAAAAATATTGCCTATTAAATTGTAGTGGATAATTCAGGACAGCATAATGCTAACCTATGTTCTACTGCCAGCCAGCTTCTATATCCTTATCTAAATGTCTTAACCTCTATTAAGTCAAAGTTGGATCATCTAAAATGGGTGTGTTATTGTCTTTAAAATAATAAATAATGATCATAATCATAATAAAATTTATGAAATAAAGGTGCTCATCACATAAAACTGATGACCTGAGTTCGATGCCTGGAACCTAGAGCTAAAAGAGAGGAATAGTTCTATAGTTCTTATAAGTTATACTCTGACCTCCATAAATGTGCCATGATATTCTCATACACACACACGCGCGCGCACACACACACACACACACAACACACACACACACACACCCCACTCTAATAATATATAAAGATAATTCAGTCCCATAGAAGCTCTAACTTTTTATACAATTTTTGAAAGTCTGACAAAGGTAACGAGATTCCTGTGCTCTATAAAGCTGCTCTTTGGCGAGCACATGGGGATACTGCTATAATTACCTGTTTTTTTTTCTCAAAGCCAAATTTTCATAAATTATTTATTGTTGAATTTTTAATTTCAGGAAAAATAAATGTTCACAAATAGCTCAGAAAGTCACTCATGATTTCTGCATATTAGTTCTTGTGTTTGTTGTTGTTGTTTGTTGGTGGCAGAACACTTGTGACAAGGTCTATTTTAACAGAGGGTATAACTCAACCATCCTTTTGCCTCAACCTCCCAAGTTACAGGTATGTAGCACCACCTCTAGCTTTGTTTTGCATGTAGATGTCAATTGCCTTTAAATGTTTTTTTTTCTCAGTTTCACATAAGAAAACTAAAAGAAATAGCATACATTTTATCTTCCAGTTTCACTGAAATCATCATTTAAAGTGTCTTGACTGGCTCACAAGGCTGACCTTTTCTCTTTCATTCACTCATTCATCGATAATAGAATCCTCTTTCCTTTCCTTTTGTCCTCTTCCATCTTTTCCAAAGACAAGTGCTACTACTGCACTTGTCCTCTTTCACTGCACTGATTTTGGGAGTCTGGGCAGCTGGGAAATGAACAAGAATCCTCCTTACAACAGTTCACCTTAATTTTTTGAAACAGTGTCCCTCACTGAGTCTGGGGCTCACTGATTTAGCATGATTATGATTTGGCATGTTTAGTGACCAGTGAGGTCTGAAAGCTCCTCTGTCTCTGCTCCCGGATATTTGGGTTACAGGCACGTACCACCATACCCAGTTTCACTCATGAGTGCTGGGGATTTGTACTCCAGCCCTTCTGCTCGCGTAGCAAATCTTTGACTTACTGGGCTATCTCCCCGCATCATGACAATCTTTTGCATGTGTGGGTATGGTATTTCTTACTCTCTGATGCTTTTGGTGTCTTCACTCACACTGATTTTCCTTTTTCATTTCTCGTAATCATTATTGATGTTCTCTTTTTCTCTTCTTTTCTTTTTCAGTTTGGTTTGAAGTCTGTAAGCATTTTTGATTTTTCAAAACAGTGGGACTTGTTTTCACTGATTTTCTCCCCTAAATTCTGTACTTTACTGTTTATTTCCTTTTGACAAATATATGATTTTTACCCTCATCTGAAATAGTTTCATATATAACTTTTCCTCTGTAGACATATTATTAGTTCCTTAGCATATTATATTATAATTGTTTGTTATTTTTTATCTTGCTTATTGTGGTGTTAACTCTTTCAGAATAGAGAACATAATTTCACTAGTTGACTCTAACACTGTTTAGGCTCTATCTATTTCTCATACTATTTTGACTTGACTGTCAGCAAGTAAATTGCAATATTCATTAGTCTTAATCAGAAGATCCAGCTTCATCCATGCACATAAAAATAGCATTGCTGCATTGAATACAGGAGCGATTCTGAATACATCCAGTTATATCATGCTGTGTTTTGTTAACAATAGAAGGAAAATATTACTAAAATTCTACTGATTGGGAATTAATATGATGTAGAGTTTTCATTTCTGGTTGGCTGATGCATGTAAATTCTTTGGCTTTTTTAAAGTCAGTAGTTTTGAGCAGGAAGGTAACATTCTTTTGCTTCAGATACTTAACAAAGCATTTTCTTTAGTTGGATAACATAGGACTAGCATCTTGCACCTCTTTTTCAATTTATACAAACCACAGCCATGTCTGAGAAGGATAGCAGAGAGCCAATTTTTCTGTCAGCTTGGTTAGAAATATGTTTATCAATAATCTTCCTGTAAGCTGTTTTCATTGTGTCATAACAAACCATCAACAATTCCAAAGAATGTTGCAATTAAAATATATTTAAGGAATCATGGTTGTTACGGATACTTGGAAGTGCCCTACATTGTGAAGTGTTGCATTTCTGTGGGATAATATATCCATATTTATCAAGTCTTAACCACATTAAGATCTTATTAGGAGGAAATATTTTGAAATTTTTATTAACATGAGCTGCACAATTCTAGATATGATCACCAGATAGCACAGAATAATTTTGGAGTGAACTTTTGATGACAGAAAGCATGAATGTTAAATTAGTAAATTTTATATCATTTACAAAGTAAATAGTTTTTCCCCTCTTTTGTTATTATAAATAATTAACATGTACATCTTTACAACTCTCCTATACTAGTGAAATACCTACTAAGAGCAAAGCATTGCTTTTCTTGTATGTAAGAAGATAATATCAAATGAGATACATGCCCACTCTATTTGTAAAATGTGTGTGTAAATAATTAAGGATGGGCATATGATAAAATTCTAATTAACCATTAAATGATTTTACAGATTGATACTTGCTAACATGGGAAGTATACACCATATGTTCTTAAGTGAAAACCAGCCAGATTTAAATTAACATATAAAATGTATAATTTTTATAAAAGTGTGTTTTTAAAACTGGAAGGATATATATGTTTATAATAATTAGTTCTGTGTGCTGAAGTTATAGGAAATTATTTTTGTGATTTGTTTGCTATATTTTCATGCTTTCTGCTTTAAGCATGTAACGTATTTATAAATAAGCAGAAATAATACATATAGTGAAAAAGTCCAATGTATTCTCAAAAATGACATGGGTGTAAAAAGTAGGCAAAAATCAAGCTATAGAGGTACTGATCTGTTCAGGAAGCTAATTTATTAAATATTTGCTGTTTCAGACTCTGGAATGCACTGAGGATAAAGTCCCTACTTTCATGAAATCTTTTAATTGTTCTTAAATCTTTGAGAAATTTCTAGAAGTGGTGAAATGCTTTGCTTGTTATCTCAGATGCCAGTATATATATATATATAGCTTTGAAAGTTGCAATTCAAAGAAAAGATCTCATCTTCCTTTAAATGCCATCAAGGAAAATCTGAAACGTATTAGAGCTAGAAGAAAAAATTCGATTTTGGAATCAAAAAAAATAGACCACTGGGGAAAAAAATTCTTGTATTGTAAAGAAAACAGCTGAAGAGGCAAAGACTCTCAGTATTTTAAACATTAGTTGTTAATATTAGAAGAGCTGCAGACTACTCCAGGGCCTGTTCACATTTCCAGTACAAGAAGGTAAGAAAATGTGCTTTGCTCTGGAATATATACCAGGTTGAGGAGGAGCAGAGGCTAGAGCAGAGGTGTCCTTCTTGTTATACTCTGGGAAATAAGACCATTGATTCTTTTTTTTTTCTTTTCTTTTTTTTAAATTTTTTATTGAGAAAAAGAAAAAAAAGTTTCCGCCTCCTCCCAGCCTCCCATTTCCCTCCCCCTCCTCCCCCCTTCTCTCCCTTCCCCACTCCTCTCCCCCTCCCTCTCCAGCCCAAAGAGCAGTCAGGGTTCCCTGCCCTGTGGAAAGTCCAAGGTCCTCCCCGTTCCGTCCATGTCTAGGAAGGTGAACATCCAAACTGGCTAGGCTCTTACAAAGCCAGAACATGAGGTGGGATCAAAACCCCGTGCCATTGACCTTGGCTTCTCAGCAGCCCTCATTGTTCGCCATGTTCAGAGTCCGGTTTTATCCCATGCTTTTTCAGTCACAGTCCAGCTGGCCTTGGTGAGCTCCCAATAGATCAGACCCACTGTCTCAGTGATTGGGTGCACCCCTCGTGGTCCTGACTTCCTTGCTCATATTCTCCCTCCTTCTGCTCCTAATTGGGACCTTAGGAGCTCAGTCCGATGCTCCAGTGTGGGTCTCTGTCTCTATCTCCATCCATCACCAGATGAAGGTTCTATGGTGATATGGAAGATATTCGTCAGTATTGCTATAGGATAGGGTCATTTCAGGTTCCCTATCCTATCCTGAGTGAGGTAACCCAGACCCAAAAAGATAAACATGGGATGTACTCACTCATAATTGGTTTCTAGCCATAAATAAAAGTCACGGAGTCTATAATTGGTGATCCTAAAGAAGCTAAATAAGAAGGTGAACCCAAAGAAAAACATATAGTTATCCTCCTGGCTATGGGAAGTAGACAAAATTGCCGGGGAAAAAATTGGGATCGTGGGGGTGGGGTGGGATGGGGGTAAGGGGAGATGGGGAGAGAAAAGTGAGAAGGGGAGGATGGGGGAACTTGGGGAAACAGGATGATTGGGATAAAGGAAGATTGGATAAGAGAGCTGGGAAGCACAAATCTTAGTTAAGGGAGCCACCTTAGGTTTGGCAAGAGACTTGAACCTAGAGTGGCTCCCAGGAGCCCAAGGCGATGTCCCCAGTTAGTTCCTTGGGCAGCTGAGGATAAGACCATTGATTCTTCAGTGGCTGCACTCAGGCAGGGGATGCAAATGAAGGATTGGTTACTGCATAGTTGAGCAGTTTCCTCTGAGATAAAGCATTCCATCTTGAAGGGCAGCTCGTTAAAACAAGTATGTTCTAAATCAGTGTTTTTCAACCTTCCTAATGCTATAACCCCCAACCATAAAATTCTTTTGTTGCTGCCTTATAACTGTACTTTGCTACTGTTATGAATTGTAATGTAAATATCTGATATGTGACTCCCAAAGGGGTTGCAACTGACAAATTAAAAACCACTGTTCTAAAAGGAGATAAAATACTCCATCCTTCAGGAAAGCTCACTAAAACTCAGAACGTTAACTCAATAGGGGGTTCAAGAAAAGTTCCTGAAACTGACCATGTGCACCAGACTTCTTCCCTGACTGCAGAAAGATGCTTAGACCAACTAAGCCACCTTAGGCTGTGCAGTGTACTCCAGATTTTCAGCTTTTATGAGCTGCCACGTGTATTGGGGTGTACCTTGGCTGATACATATATTCTTGAGCCATTTCTCTTCCTTTAAGTAACTCTTCACCCACACTCCCATAAGTAACCTCTGTAAACTCACTGGCTTGGTAAGTTGCACTTTGAGGTATCCTGAATTTGGTCTTTTCTCAGTTTTGTATTATGGTGAGTAGATGTTCATTCATATCTCTTGAGGAATACTCTTGTACAGCTGTATTCTTTTGGTGTAATAGTAGACTATTAAGAAATTCTAAGCCTTGATGAAGAAAATTATTTTTCACAGAACAGCAAGAGATATTTTTGTATATTACCCCCATTACTACACCTCAATTCATTACTTAATGAATGGAACTTATTTGTTTAAAACTATCATTTTAAATGTACTGTGTATCAAATGGTTTTAATCATCACATTTGGACATCAAATAAAACAAATATAGATGATGGCATCTATATTTATATAATATATATATGATACTTAGAGTCTAAGTGCATCCACCTATACCATAAGTTGCCCAAAATCTAGTCCATAATTGACATTATTTTGAAGTTTAGTAATTTGATAAAATGAAATTCATTTTTGGCAATTTGACAAATTATAATTCAAATTCAATTTGAGTGAAGTTTTTAAATACCATGTTGTTTTGTCCAGTGATATGATGTTAACATACTCTTGATTATGCAAAGTGAATTACTTCTAGGTGCTAATGAATTCTCTTTATCTTTTTTCCTCCAATATATTATTTGACAAAATTTCTGTCAATGTGTGTGGTGCTGAATACAATTGACCTGGCTGCAGTGGGATTTAAAATCCAGGCTGATACTAAACCCTCTGCAACTGGATCTTTTTCCTTTTATTGGTGTGAGATGTAGAAAACATAAGGCTGTCTAGGCCGTTTATGTTTAGAAAATACAGCTCAGGTACAGATATTTGGCATGAGCCCAGATGACTAACACTAGACATCTTGTGCACTGTGAATCAACAAAAAAAAGGGGGGGGGGATGCCTGACACTGAGTACATTGAAAATCCCCAAGTGAACAATGATATATTCTGTTTTGGCAGAAGGCCACATTTTTGTGGGTTTTGTAGTGGAATAATCCTTTAGTGCCTGTGTATATGTGTTACTCTCATTGTTTTAATAAAAAGCAAACTAGCCAATAACTAGGCAGGAAGAGGTTAGGTGGGAAAGACAGATTAAGAGAATGCTGGGGGAAAGAGCACAGGCTCACCAGCCAGACACGGTGGAAACAGGAGATGAACATCCCATGCTGAAAAAAGATAAAGTCATGTAGTGGGGTGTAGCTAAGAAATATGGGTTAATTTAAGATGTAAGAGCTAGTTAACAACAAGCCTAAGCTATTGGCTGAGCATTTATAATTAATAATGCTTCTGTGTGGTTATTTAGGAGTCAGCTGGCAGGACAAAGCTGACTGGGGGTCTTGAAGAAAGCCCCACATACAAGGTTTTGTGTAATATGGCCTTAAGATCAGGAGGAAGTGCCTTCACCTTCACCTTTGGAAGCTTGTGAATGTATGTTTGTAGGACTCTGTGTCAACTTACATTCTCTCTATGTGCTGGTTTACATGTGTGTTGTGTCTGCCTATGTGCAGCCCTTATGTGCCAATGTAAGCCTAGGTAAGCCTGCCTAGTGGCCTGTGTACTGGTGGTGGATAAAATGTGTTTTTATTTGCCTGTGGCTCTTTACAATCTCTTCAACTTCTTGGCCTCCAGTGACTCTCTCCATTTTGGGAATCAGTGTTTGGGCTTCACAAGGTCTACAATGATCTAGCCAATAATGATGCTTTAATAGAATCTTCATGAATCTTGTAGTATTCTGAAGAGAGGGTGAAATCTCACTGGGGATAGAAAGAAAAGACCTATGTGACTATACTGTGCTCTGTGTGTTTGACAGAAAAAAAATGGAGTGAATGAAGTGGCACATTGGTTATCAGTTGGTGAACATTTAAAGAAGAATGGGACTCTTGTGAGAAAATATTTATTGATTACTTCGTGTGTTTATATAACAGAGGCAAAATGAGAAAGCGACAAAGACCTCAAGTCTGAGAATCCTTGTTTACCTAGGGTGTTCACACAGACTATAGGCTGTTCAATATATTTCTACCCTAACTCTTTATGGCTTTTTAACCAACTCTCAAACATTTGACTAAGACACAAGGTAGACAAACCGTTTAAGATGTTTTGCTCATGGAAACAGCACAGAAATGTTCTGGGCAGGCATTCTTTAGGCTTTAAGAATGACATACGCCATCCAGTCCATTTTAGATGACATTTGTAATATGTTTAAGTGTGTGTATGTGTGTAAGAAAATAATAGGTGATAGCATGCTAGAGAGACTCAGCATGCAAAGCATGCAAACCTTGGCATGAAAACAGGACAGGAGTCTATATATGAGTAAAACCTGAAAAATATTGCTCAGGTTTCTACTTAGTTTCCCTATAAATTCAAATCATATTTTTATTTATCTGGTCCTAAATATTCTTTGGATCTAATTGTATGTCTCTAATCATAAAGGTTCCACACCTTGATATGAACAAATTTATTTTTTGCTTTTAGACATCCAGTTTATTCTCACAAAATCCCTCCCTGTTATTCCATCTCCCATGCCCAACAGTTCAGGATTTGGTTCAAATATTTTTTCTCATTCAAACTTTCCCTGAACTAAGTGAGAATGATAAGGGTTCTCTCTGATTGAGACTACGCAGTTTCTGACTCCAGGTTTTGCACTCATCCTATCGAATTGCATTTATTTTGTATCTTTCTCCCCATTAGATACTGAGTTATAAGAGCACACCTTTTGAATTATGAGTCTTGATAAGTCTAGCATCTGGCACTTCAGTCTTACAAATTATTTATTGATTGGCTACCCCGATTAAATGAATTTGTGTTGGCAGAGGAGAAAGCTTCAAGAATTGAAAGCCTGAGAGAGAATTCAAGGAAGATAGGTGAAGGAAAAGGCCTTACTCTTCTGAAATAAACTTCATTTACTTGACAATTTCCTTCCGAGCTGATCTTGTGTGGAGGCAATTGCTGGACTCTATAGTCAAGCCCTTAGTTGGGGAGAGGGTATTCGCAAAGCCTGTGGAAGCCAGTCTCTTACCTTTGCTAAGAAACTTTTCCTTGAGAGCTCCCCTACTCCATGCAGGCACCAATTGTGATGTATCTTTTGTGAAAATTCCCCAGAAGTCTTCACCAAATGGTTCAATTAATCCTTGAAGAATTTCTTTTTTTCAGTGACCAAATAGATGGTGTGGAGATATTGAAGAGCTAGAAGAAGCTTTGTCAGAAGGATAGAGGAAAAGGAACTCATTTTAAACTGGTAGGCATTTGAGTGTGTGAGATGATTTACAATAGTACTTGGTGTTAATTTTGGTATTAATGAATGTCAACATCACACACAACTGTGCCCTCCTTTTGGGATTACAAAGGCAAAGGTTTCGGGGGTGATTTTAAGTGAGTATTAGTAGACTATGAAGCAACACTTGATACAAAGGACTTGCCCTTGGGTGGGAATGCTTCATCTGTAGTTAAAAGAATAGTACCTGAGGTGGAAGCATTTTCAAACCATTGAATCGCATATCATCAGTACACTCTGGACTACTAGAAACAGTTCATTGGGGACTCCTGGGGCTCCTGGGGTTGTCCTTTACTGGCAAGGACTCTGTAGAACCAAGACAACTTCACAAACCCTGTTGAATGTGTACCTTCTGCATGTAGTTGCTCCTGTTTAGGATGATTTGGTTGAGACTGGTATATTTCTTTTGCTACTCTCTACTGTGTGATCAGTAAGTTTTATTAATAAACTTATGACTTTTTATGGTAAATGAGGGGCGGGGCCAGATCTCCCAAGGCTCACACTCACCTTCTCCCTCAGTAGGGTTCACTTTCTTGAGTGTTGCAGCTTTATTCCTTGTTAACCCCATGCAACCTGTCCTTGAAGTCTTAAGGATGGGAGAGCTGTCCCTGCCCCTCGCCAGCCGCAGCATTCGGGAGAGAGGCCCCCTACACCTCTACTGGACAACACAGTAGAGCTGGTCCTGAAGGTATAAGTGTGGGGAGACAACTGAGGGCAGGAAAGCCCCACCCCTTACTCACACTGCAAGGGATGAGCTAGCCAGGGCAGTGCTAGAGAGCTCACCATGGTGGTGAAGGCAGTGGAGAGTTGACAGGCTGACCAACTCTGCAACTACCTGGACACAGAACCAACATTATGAGTTGGCCCATTCAGCATTCTACCCATCTGTGATCTACTGGTGCACATGAAGGGGCTAGTGTTGCAGACACAAAGACGCAGGATCTCCATGACACAGAAGAACAACAGAATATGTGTGACGAGGAGTCATCACATCAGTTTATGAGGTACATTTCATGTTCAAATCATAACGGTTTCTGAGGATCATTTTTGTTAATACCTGTGACCTAGTTGAGGAATAAAGACTGTAATTCTCAAGTTTCACTTAAGTAACTGTTAATTTAGTCTCAAATAGTTAGAGGCCAATGAAGTTGGGAAAAAATCAACCAGAAAACCAGACTATGAGATATATGTTAGTGTAGACCAAAACATGTATTCTGATTTTAACATATTATTTACTTTCTTTTTTATTCACTCTTTTAGTGAATAAAAATTTATAAAATTCATTCATTACTGAATTGTTTTCAAGCATAAGAAGCTATATTTACTCAATAAGTTTTTGTTGATAAGTACAAAGCTTATCTCAATTTACTGATGTACTGGAAATAATTCAAGAGATCTGTATAAAAAATTTTGTAAATTACAATTTTGGTCAGTCTACGTTTGTTGTTGTTTTGAGACAGTCTTACCGGGTGGTTCACTGTGATCTAAGCTTTCTATGTGGTCTTTCTGGCCTCTAACTTTCTGACTTTCTGCTTCTGTCTTCCAAAGTTGTGAACACGGGTGACACTACTATGCTTGGCTTGAGTGTCTGAATTCTTACAGAAAAAAAATTTCAACATGCAGCTTCAGTGATTGACTTCAATTTGTATAAAGAATACATGATTGCCTTAGCACATGAAGGAAGGATATATTAATTATTTTCAAACAACATAAAAATTACTATATCATATAAGCACATAGCTTATTGTAAATATGATAGACATTTAATAAGAGAATAGGATATTGGAAATATGGAGTTTATTATTTTTTAAAATATTTATTTATTTTTAATATTTAATGTGTGTTGCCTGAGTGTGTGTATATGCACCAGATGCATGGAGGTGACCCCACAGAACAACAACAACAAAAAAAGTCATTGGATATTCCAGGAGTCAGAGTGATAGGCAGATAGAAGAGGTTCCATATGAGTGATGGAAACCAAAAAAGGTCCTCTGCAAGAGTTTCTAACCACTGCGTCACCTCTCCACCACCTGGCGCTATATTACTTTTGCATTATAATGCAGAAATTGTTTCTCTTTGTGTGCTGCATACAAATTAAAATATAAACATAATAATAATACATTTTAAAAATTAGAGACGGTTTGTTTTGAAGTCTTCTTTCACTGGGCCTGTCATTAGGTTTGATTACAGAATGCTGCACCATTATTCGTGCCGCAGCTCTCAGCTGTATCAATCAGCAACGAATTTTCTCCTAATAATTCCTAATCAAGAAAACAGATACTCCTGTACCTCAGTCGACCGCGGTTAGTTAGAAAATGCTCCTTGACTGATTAGTTCAATTTAAAACTGTGGTCAGGAAAGTTTGTCATCAATTATGTCAACATAGCCCAAAATAGTTGGGGGGAAAAATGCCAGAGCACAGTGCATTTATTTGATCTGGGCTGTAAGAAAGACAGTCACTACGTAACCAGCGCTGAACAAAAGGAAAACAGTGATCACCTGTTCAAAAGTCATCTTGGAGCTAACCAAGTTTTAACATTAGGCATTAGCATGAACATGCCATCTCTGCGTAGATGAGAAACTTAAGACGCTATTCTTTTAGTATCCTGAAAATATTTCCATGATTTATTCATTCCAAAATACACTTACAAATCTGAAATATTATTATTCTCAGGGTTTCTTATTTTAAAGCTATCACTAGTCTTAAATTTTTAATAAACTACTATATAGGTGAGAAAGAGAATACATTAAGGACGTCCACTGTTGAAGAAAAGTATATCAGTGATGAATGCCCTTAGTTAAGCAGGAAAGCTAAAGACTATGTATGTACACTTTGCCAAGTGCATTTGAGTTAAGCCTGTTCCAGGCTTCAAAACATTGAAGTTGTCTTAAGAATTGAAATACATTTATTAAGAAAGATCATCTCAAACCAGGAAATCTACTTGATTTTTACTTTGCTAAAAACATTATCAGACTTTCGTTTACATGTTTGGTAATCTACTACCCATGCCTCAAGAATTTATAATGAGCAGGTGTTTGATCAAATATGGTAAGATTATATACATCAAAACCCATTATGAAGTAAGAATCACAGTTAGAATATCTAGTCTATTTGTGTTTGGAAAAATTAGAGAAAATTATTACCTATCATTTCTTGATGAATCTTAAACTTTGCATCTAATTTACTTTCTATTATGACTATTTAGTCTTCAATTCCATCAAAGATCCTAGAATGAGATGCTGCCTAAGGACAGGGACATCAGGCTGCCTAGACAATCACCCAAAGTTTCTCTGTAATATTGGGGCATCTATCTTCAACCTGCAGGCCTAGAATATTTGACAGACTTCTCTGTGAAGCAGAATTTTTAAAGGACTGTCTACCTTGCTTTGGAAAAGTTTTACACTCACTTTATTCCCTGTCCTACTTGTCCAATTTGGACAGTATATTGTCAGCAGTCAAGGCAAGAGTAGTTTCTTTCCCAGTGGCTAACTTTTGCTACAAAGTAAGTAAACTCCATGTGGAGTTTCTTTGATGCCTATCAACTTCTGTGAAGTAGATTGATGTTGTCAGGAGTAGAAGTATCTCTCTCATTGTCATAAAAAACCTATGTTATTAAAGCATCTTAAATTCCATATCCTGTAGATCTCTTAAGTGCTTGAATACCATCTATTAATCTAAATATATCTGTGTATGACCTTGAAAACATATCTAACATGATTGTAAGTTTGACTATTATAGATTAATGTTAATCTATATTTGTTAATTAAACATTACATTTTAAATGAGCTGCATAAACATGATACCTTATATAAAATTCGAAATATACATACAGTGGAACAAAATTAACTTTAAATATGTTTCAATATACCAAAACCAATAGTAATATAAAATATGCAAGATTAGTAGCTGCTTTTGGATTAAAAGTAGATTTAATATTCAATCTACTTTTTTATCCTATCATTTTTTATATCTCCCCTTTTCTTCTCAGAAAGAGATCCTTGTACTTAATCTCCTTTGCTCAGCTTTTTTCTGATTATTACCAATAACAACTTATAACCAACTCTCCTTAAACAAAAACAGACATCCATTTTCCATTTTGGGAGAATGTGGGCATAGTTTTTTAGACTACTTTGTCCTGCTTGGGGGCACTGGTAATCTTTGGGAAACACTGAGAAAATTTAGGATTATGGCTAAGTCCTGACTCGAGTGTTCTGTGAGGCTGGATCATCTCAATCTGGATGTTGGGCTCAGAGGAAACTGCTACAGAGGTGTTCTGAGACTGGATCATCTGGGCCATCCACTCCCATTAGAGATTTTTCAAGGGGGTTTGAATCATAAATCTAATTAATCTTATCAATAAAAATCAGGAGTCAGATACCAGGGTAAAAACTTGTAACATTAGAGAATCAGGGCATCAGCTAGTGAACTACATAATGTTAATGTAAATATTGCCTATATATTGTGTGTGTGTGTGTGTGTGTGTGTGTGTGTGTAGTTTATATATTGTATGTAATTTTACTATACTATTTAAAAACCTTTGCTTTTTACTTAGACAAAAGGGGGAAATGTGTGATATTTTCATTGTGTTCTGACAAAGCTTGCTTGGAGTGAGAGGGTGGAGCCAGCCACTGGCTGACCATAGAGTTCCGGAGGTCGGTACAGAGAGGACACAGGCTATGATAAGGTGGGGCAGAGAGACAAAAGAGGTAGGAAGGAACTATGGCTGCTCCTCTGCTTCTCTCGTCTTTCAGGTTTTTACCCTGATTTCTGACTCTTGGTTTTTATTGATAAGATTAATTAGATTTATGGTTCATTTAGTCACTAAGAAAACTTGTTCTCTGGCATTAGTAAAAGAATCTTTGTGTGAAAACTGGGGGAAACTGCTAATCTTGGAAAAGAACCTTATACATTTAAATCACTTAATAATTATTAATATTAATTAAGCAACTATGTGGCATCAACCACCATGAATTTCTCCACAGAGAAGCATAAGAAAACATCTCTACCCTCCAGCTACCTACAACCAAATGGAATATGCAGAATGCTAACCGGGCAGATTCAAGAGAGTACTAAATCCCCCCAGAGGCTACAAGGAGGAGTACTGTCTCTAAGCTCTGATAGATGAATAAACATTAAATTAAAAAGGGTAAAAGCGTTCCCAATGTACAGGAAAGCATGTACCAAGGTGAGGAATTACCATTACAAGCACACTAATGAATATCAATGTGTTGGATCATCCCCCTGCTCAGTAAAGATAATGACAAGCTAACAAATATAGGAAGAGTGTTTGTTAATTGTCTCATTGGTATGATGTCATATGTGACAAGAGATGGGAAGGGGAAGAGAGGTTTATTTGGCTCACGGCTTGAGGGTGTGGTCCATCGCAGTGAGGAAGGGATGGAACCAAACCACGAGGCAGCTGGTCGTGTTGCATTCAAAGTCAAGAAGCAGAGAGCCGTGAATGTGGGTACTGAGCCAGCCTTCATTCTTTATTCAGAATAGAACCCCAGCTCATTTCAGGTGTGTCGTCCTATTCAATTAACCCAGTCTAGACATCCATTCATTCGCAGAAATACTCAAAGGCTGGTCTCCTAGGTGATTGCAGATCCTGTTGACAATCAATATTAACTACTTCGGGCAGAAAGAAAAATCAGTTCACGTCTATTTTACATCTGCCTGCCACTATGGCAAAGTTATCATCATCAAAAAAAAAAAAAAAAAACCAGAATGAAGAGAAAAGCATGATCAGATGTGAAGACCCAAAAATATAAAAAGAAGACAGAAGGTACCAGCAATGCATCTTAAATGAATTCACGTTTGCAGTCACAGATAACTTGCATTCTGAGGTGTCCAATGGACTTACAGATGTAATCACAAATGATTGGCAGTAACTGCAGAATCACCGAGGAGTGCAGCTTTGTCAGGCGGTGTGCTCTGACTGAAGAATCCCCAGTTCTCTCGAAGGGTAAAATGGTAAGTTCTGGAAACTATTAGATCAGCAATGTTGATCTTTAATACATTCTAGACTGGATTACTCTAACAAGAAATGGAGAGTGCTTAGGAAATAATGAGGCTGCCTCCCGGATCCAGTCTAAGTGCACTAAAAGCATCGCTACAAAATTAGCCTTATTTAATTTTCTGTAGGTTGAGTAGCCTGGGAAATTTCAGAAGGTGGAGAGGTAATATTCTTGTCTAGGTAAGGATGTTTTATGAAATCCCTCACGTGTCCTTGTGGGGAAGGACAGACATTTGACTGACTGATGGAAACAGGGAGAGCACAGCCGGGCTTGCTGTTACTAATTTGATGTGAGCTGCCAGGCATGCTGCTCCTAGTGTGTCTCGTGGCTTTGTCCTCAGCCCTGCCGCAGTTGCGTTCTAAAATCTAATCTGGTCAAGGAGACATCAGTCTGGAACGAGTAAGCAGATACCCTGGAAAAAACAGAATTCAGAAGAATTTTAGTAGCTAGACCCAAGCATGAAAAATAGGTCGTTGAGATTCAGCGGCAGATATGATATACAGTTTTGACTTTTCCAATCTGTTATATAATAATATGTTTGGACTGCAAAAAGTTCATAGCAAAATAATAAAAGCAAAATTGAAAACAGTGCTAGGTCTTGTTGTTAAGCACGAACTAAGACCTTGCTCTCCTCCCCACTCCCAGGCAAGGGTAGACCATGATAAATGCATCAGCGGAGGAGCGTGTCCAGTATGAGGGAAATACAACAGGAAGAAATGATTCCTAAAACTTCCCTGGGCTCGACCACTGAGCTTGTCCATTAGTAGGACCCCTCCTCACTAGTGCTACACACGACTCAATCTCTTGCTAGACAGAAGGATCCCTTTCTCCAACATCCATTCTACTAACCTTAATATGATCTATGAATAATACGTGCATGGACCCCATTTGACCTTAACTTCAAGTGGAAACTGTGGGCAGCAAAGGCCAATCAAAAATAAAAAAACAATCCATCTTCCTATGCACGCTAATTGGCTTAATTAGTCCAGGCCTAAGCTTATCAGTGCGTGGCTTGCCTCTGGTTTTAGGACGGGTTCAGAAGTAGTCAATTGATGTAAATCTCACTGTTTTTTTTTTCCCTAGCAGTTAATGGGAGGCAACCTGCCTCTCTTCCTGAATGAGGAATCAGGCAGCACTAATTGCTGCTGGCACGCATCCAAGGACTAGGAGGAAAGTCAGTCTGGAGGGACAGGAGGCACAGAGATAGAGGCAGAGAAGAGCAATGCACAGGAAGTGGACCCAGAACCCCGACTCAATTGTCTAAATTGCTCTGAGGCTGGAGATTTCAGTCCAACTTGATGCCGACTTGAGGCTGGTTTTCTGTCACCTTTGGCTGAAAGCCTTTTAAAAAAATCCAACAGCAAACTTCTAATACAAAGAGAATTGTCAAAACGGAAGGATGCAATGCCCCAGGGCAATTTTGAAGCGCTCATGAGACCTTATGATCATATCAGTTGTTTAGAACACCTGACCTAGGGAAGAGGGCTTTGCATACTGCTTACTGCTTGGTAATTTAAGACTGAGACTATTGCTGCAGAGCAGGGGAATGGCAAATTGTGATCTGATGCAAGACACCAAGAAACGGTCTAAATTTTAAGGCATCGTGTTAGAGGCATCTGCTTAGCAATTAGTGGAAGTGCTGAAGCAAGGAATCATGAGCCATATCTGGAAGTTCTGCTCAGCCCCAGGTTTGCCTAACGTTTTGTCATTCTTGTTATTTACACACGGGCAATGTAGTTACTTTCTAAAGAGAGAATGACTCCTACCTTGCTTCCCCTGTGTGTCCTGGGAGATGGTTTCTGCAAGGATGTGTCTCCATCTGAAGGGTGAGTGGGACAAAATTAATGTTTTCTCAAGCTGCTTTCAGCTCTGCAAGTGCTTTTTGCCACCAAAAGAAATCACCGGAAGTGCATTCGCCAGGCTCGTGGCCTGCTGCTTCTCATAACAATAAAATCTAAAAACGGGTGATCTGACGCCAGCTTCCCACAGTATTACCATCAGCGTCACCATGAGGAATCTCCTTGGGACACGCTCAGATCTAATTCTGCAGATGCCGTGTGCTTTCTTTCAGACGTGGAATCTTCTGTTGAGTAAACTATCAAAACCTCAATGACTGAACAAGAATTTATTGAGCACTTACATTCCGGGCCCTGTGTTCTGAGTGATGATGGCAGAAACCTTACCTTCCTGGCTTTGTCTAATGCACAGAGTAAATCAGGAGATTTGGTACAGTGCATTTTCTGTTCTTCAGGCTTTATAACCCCTTTCTTAGCTTTGCTCTTAATACTGAATCTAGGATATGGCCAAGATTCTCAATATAGGAAAAATATGATGGGGAGGGATAAAGTATTACTTTGAGTGCCTATGGGATTCTTTTGAAAAATCCAGAAAGATCCTTTAAATTAAAACTGTAGACCTATATATACACTTATGTAATGCTATTTGGCTACATATGTGTATAACTATATAAATATGTGTATATATGTGTGTGTGTATCCAAATATATATATATATATGTGTGTGTGTGTGTGTGTGTGTACACACACATATGGTTAAAAATTTTTATTTTAACTTATTTAACTTGAGTGCACTGATCTCAAGACTGTTAAGCAATACAAACAGGACTGATTTCATGGAGTCAGGGAGAAGAAGAAAATTCCCAGTTAAACAGTTAGGGAGTGGAGGGTGGGAAGGAAGGGTGGCTATGTTAGAGCTATACTGCATGAAGTAATCAAAGGATTAATAAGAATATTATAAAAAAGCCAATATAAATTAGCAAAATATAACTCACAAACTTCCAGATACTTAATAAATTCCTGCTGTTACTGAGCAGTGAACATACTATAGGATACAGAAAACACTTTTTGTATTCTAGGGCTTAGTGAACGGAAATGCCAAAGTTAACGGGTGACCATTTGAGCTGTTGTATACGGTACACACATCATGTGCCAGGAGTGTAGCTTAGGGGAAACCAAGGGGCAAGAGAGAGGGAAGTTAATACAGAGAGCATGACTTTTAACCTGGAAGAAGAGATTGAAATTTAGTGCATTCTGAGAAATGCTGCTTGGGTAAGACAAAGGCAACCCTTGGGAAGTTGAGAAGCAGCAAGAATCTAGACATCTGTAAGGTCAGAGATGGTTTTAGATAAAGGAACTCAGAGTTTCATGGGAAGGGATGACAGGTTTTCAGAATGTACCTAGGATCTGACATATCTTAAAGTCAAGAGAGTAATTTATAATTGTACTAGGCTTGAAATGAGGAGGTTTACTCTGTTTCTGAGCAAGGAGTAGCAGAAGTAATGCCCAAGGACTTGACAGATTTTATCAATGAACTATATCAGGATTGGAGAATCGAAGTCTTGCCAGGAAGGAATTTTAGAATCCCCCGTGACAATTGTGGTGTCAGGGTATGAGTTAAGGGATTAATGAAACTTTTAAAAAGGTACAAAAAAAAACATTTTGTAGAATAAAAATGTTAGCTCATCAGATAGAAGCAATTCATGCAGTGTTTGTTTGTTATGTGTCCAGTACCCAGTATCAACTGCTTTACATCATCATCTGAGATTTAAGTGTATGTGCAAATGCTTGTTGTGAATATCTTATTTCTCCAGGAAGAGGATGGTGTTCATTTATATTTTTATGGACAGCATATTCTAGGTCTCTAGGGTCCCACATCATTGAGATGAGAAGTAGAAAAGGGGAAAGAGGGAATTTTAACATCAAGTTTTCCAGCCAAGTAGACTGAAGTGTCCCATCAGCTTCTCGCACACGTTCACAAGGTGAGGAAAATTGATTTTTGGCAAGTTTTAGACTTACATGATAAACTGTGAAGCAGATGTGACAATTAAACACCCATAAACTCTCTTGCTAGAGCTCAACAATTGGCTTCTTTTGTAAGAATGGAGTGCGATATTAAAAGGAATTATTATAGGTCATATCAATCTGTCCATAAGGTAAAATAATAGAATTTTAATATCCCTTTACATCTTCAAGTGATGATTTCTCCTGTTTGTCTAGGTGGTTTGTGTAAACAGATTATCTCTTTCTTCCTATATGAATGTCATTAGAAAATCAGACATTGGTTTATAGTTTGCTCTCTATGTTATAAGTGACCTCCTATGGCTGCTTTTGGACTATGCATGTAAATAATAACTTAAATGTTGCATATTCTGAGAAATGATGAATTAATTTTGGGAATCCAATGAGAAAGTAAAAATGATACATCTATTACTTATTTGTGCAATCAGTCATGTTGCTGAGTGATCCTGGGAGAAAGTGAAATAAAAGCTACTAAAATATACCTTTAGATGGAAACAGGGATGAGCTTGGCAGTAGAATACTTGAAAACATTGGTTGGAGATCTGTTGGTTTATTTTTTTTTCAAATTTTGCCATGTATAGTTTTACCTCTAAATGGTTCTCAGGATTAAATATATTGTGCAATATAAAACATTATTGGTAGCGAGCTCAAAACGACATTTTCTGCAGAGAAAGAATGCAGAAAACATGAGCATGGATGCAGTCAGTTTTGAGGTTTGAGTGGGAAAGGGGATGGCTTCTTTTCATGGAGAATTAAATAGGTGATGTAAAGTAGGTGATTCTTCATGTTCAGAGAGAGCTAAGTTATTAAAAGGACCATTTTTGAGATGGAGAGGGGGAACTGACCACTAAAATATAAAATTGCTAGATGGCACAGAAAATAGCTTTCATAAATTCAAGTGTGTGTGCTGAATATATTCCTCAGGATGGTTGGTTGCACAGAGTTGGAAGTGTAGGTAAGAGCTAAACTCACCTGGGATTAGAATTCTAGGAGGAAGGAAAGACTGGAGAATGAAAACAAAGAAAATGGACTCTGTATAGGGGGTGTGTAGTAATGGAGATGATGCTCCCAGGTTAGGAGAATGAAAGAATGTTCTACCCCATATTGGGGTAGAACAATTTACTACAAGAGTAGGCATGCTTTGAAGGAAAGATGAATGATTGAAACTAAACTGGGGGAGAGATATTTGAGAGTAATATTTGAATGGTAGGGCCATTACTGGACATGGCAAGTTCTGCTGTGTGCTTAAGAAAGTAATGGTTCAGAGAGATGGCATCAAGAACTGAAAGAGCCAGATGCTGAGGCTTCTTTTCTGCATCTTTTAAAGTTATAAGATTAATAAAAGGACCAGGAATGAGGGAAAGACAGTAATCTAATGAGTGAAATTTTCAATAAATGATGAATGGCATATCGACATAGTTATCAAGATGAAAGATTCCTGTTAAAAACTGGACTCTAATATTGTTTGACTGTTTTTCAGCAGTCATCTTCCATAAACCATAAATACAACAGAGGAAAAAACCGCAGGAGCATATACATCTCATAGTGATTTGAGAATTAAGACAGAGCATTGCCTAACACCAAGCAATTCTATAGAACTTTAGATACTAGTAGCCCGTAGTATCACCTGATAGATCACCTCCCACTCCCTTGATTGTGAAATATTGAAGGTAAAAGGGCTACATATATTTAAGAAGCCTTCGGGAAAATATGTGGCCTAAGAGAAGATCAAATTCAGTAAGAGGCAATCAGGGAGCACAGAGAAAAGGTTGACATTGGGGATTAATTATTAACCTGGAGTCCAGAAGCTAGAAGAGTCAAGGAAGAGAGGCAACCTAAGTCAGAGTCAATGACTCGTAAACTGAAGGGAGTTAAGTCTTGGCATCAAGATGGACAGATAGGAATTCAGAGCTGGTTCTATCAAGTCAGTAAGTAGTGACAAGAGGAGCAAAAGACCTGGATCCTAATGTTGCTCTACTTTGACTGATCTCGTGTAGTTTTGCAAAAGATGAATATAGAAATCCTACATCAGATAGTAGATCTTTGCCATAAAAGGCCCAGATGCCAGACACCAGCCAAAAAAAAAATTGCTAAGAAGTAACTATTTATAGTGCCAAATTTAAAACCTAATAGCCAGTTCACAGCTGCAAGCCAGTGTTAAAATATAATGAATTTTTAAAGCACCTTTCTTTTTACTTTAAGAAACATCTCCTAATAGATAATATATATGTTTTTAATTTTTTTATTGAGAAAAAGAAAAAAAGTTTCCACTTCCTCCCAGCCACCCATTTCCCTCCCCCTCCTCCCACCCTTCTCCCCCTCCCCCCACTCCTCTCCCCG
>NW_026067890.1:16561441-16604959 GCF_014885135.2 Alexandromys fortis
CCCATGCTTTTTCAGTCACAGTCCAGCTGGCCTTGGTGAGCTCCCAATAGATCAGCCCCACTGTCTCAGTGGGTGGGTGCACCCCTCGTGGTCCTGACTTCCTTGCTCATGTTCTCCCTCCTTCTGCTCCTCACTGGGACCTTGGGAGCTCAGTCCGGTGCTCCAGTGTGGGTCTCTGTCTCTATCTCCATCCATCACCAGATGAAGGTTCTATGGTGATATGCAAGATATTCGTCAGTATTGCTATATGAGAGTCATTTTAGATATTAATTATATCATTAATTCTATATTAATTTACTTGTTCTACTCAAATGAGCAGGGTGTACACTTTCTGACTAATATACTAGAGACTGTATCTCTAGGTCCATCTATGAATCCAGTTCTATTTATAACAAAATATATCACCTGTCTTTGGGGTTATATTAGAAGTTAAGTTGCCAGAATAGATTTATTGTCAACGATCATATCTGACTTCAAAGTTTTGCTCTCTGAGCCGGCCACCCATATGCTGCCTTATCCTTGGCGAATCAAGGTTGTTTTTGAAAGAGCAGTTCATGGGGAAGCAAAGTTCAAGTTCACAGCTGTCATGCCTTCTTCTACCAGCATCCTGCTCTTTCTCCCAGGGTGCGGGATTGGTACTTGGCCTATGGAAATCATCAGCTTTGAAATATTGATGTTCTAGTATAATACACCTAGACTATATGCGTTCATGTGGGACTTTTTTTTTTTTGGTCATAGTTTAATTCAGTGAACAAAAAGATGGTTTCACTCTGTGAGAATTTGCCAGGGGTTACTTCATGTGCGTACATTTTTTTTTCCAGCTTCAACTATATCATAACTCCCTGTCGACAGAGGGAAGAGTTGCTTAACTTGTAGGCAGTTGGGTCTCGCTTGACCAAAGCCACTGGCTTTCTTGTCATACTCTGAACTATGCTTAGGCAAAGCAGAGTGGCATCATGTAACTGCACATGCAAAAAGCAATCTTGTGGTCAGGTAACTGTGGTTAATGGGTGGGAAAATAAGGCTGCCCAGTAGGTGCTGCCCTTTTTATAGGACCCCCTGAAATTAATGAGGCTGTGTTGTTCGAGATAGCAGCAGGCACTCGACTATGCATGACTCAGTCTGCAATGCTGTACACGCTAACATTTTTCTCAGCGACTTAGAGATTCCACAGTTCTTTACAATTGTCTTCTCAGGTAGTTGCTGTAGTTCTGTATACATGTATACATACGGCACCGTACTGGGTTGAAGCTGGCAACTTTGGGGATTTAGGAAGCGCCGAGGAGTTTGAAGAAATGGAGACGCTTGTGCTCTTTCTCCACTTCTCTTTGTGCTCCCTTAGCTGCACACTCAATTTAACAAACAGCGTTCAAAGCAGAGAACAAGCTGATGGTAAACTGCTGGGATCGGGCTAATTAGTGGATCTTAGCCAGGCCTGAGAGGAAAGAACGTCCAGCGTCTCACTCTCGAGTCCACAGGAAATGATTGCCTTTTTATGCAGGGCTCACCCAAATAAGCTATCAGACAGGAATCAGAAGACTGGGCACTCACTCAAATGTGTATGTTGTTCTAGGAGAAACTAGTTTGGGCTCTGAAATTCTTTTCTCTCCCTTGGGATACCTGAACCTATGCCGTTTTTCTCCCGAATCACCCAGCATTTGCTCCAAGTCTCTGTTGCTGGGCTCTTCCTACTCAGCTCATCAACTCACTTTAACAGATGAGGCCTCCCTGCCTCTTCTTGAATGGAGACAGAGAAGGAGTGGATGGGCTAGATGGAGGCAGGGGCAATGGGAGGAGAGGAGGGAGGGGAAACTGTGATCAATATGTAAAATAAATGAAAAAATATTGGTAAAATATAATTAAACAATTTTTTTTACAAAGTTGAGGCTTCGTAAACTCATCTCCCAGACATGATGATAGATCCAGTCTTATGTAGGTAACCCCAGCTACAGTGAACTCATGAATCAACAATTACATCATGCAAGGAATATAACTTATCAGAGACTAACGAGTGGCTTTTAAAGAAACTTTACGCCAATGTTCTGAAGTTCTACACAGTTATACTTTTTATCTCTGAAAGTATAAAATAGAAAGGCCTGTAACTTGGAAGCAAAATATGGACCTGTTTTGATCTTGTAGTTTATGTTCAGAGTAGGAGGATATCTATGGATTAAGTTTTATGGAACAGTCAGTGCTTTCTATCTTAGGAGGCAAGAGAGAAGCTTTGTACCTTATTTAGAAGGATTAGCCCCTTTCTTCTTGTATTGTGATGCATGTCCAAGCTCTATGTCTTGTATAACACTTTTGTTCTATTTCTGGGAAGTCATGAACAAACATTAACTCACCTGAGATTCCTATCTGATGATAGGCCAGAATAAGAATGCTATGGAAGTCCAACCGAGTAAACCAATGAATTATATGAAGTTACAAAACTATGAGTGAGTGGCTACCCTCAGAAGCAGTAATGACAACAGCAGCAGCCCACCACAGTATGGGTGATGGCTTCTAGGTCTAGAAGCACTGCATAGTTTACAGGCAGCTCACACACTGGGGAGTATCTCTTGTAGATAGTTCAGACAGTCTAAGCTTCTTCCCTGTAGCCCATCTAATTTGCCCCTTTGGGACAGCTTGGCTAGTCTGAGGGAATCTCTTAGCAGCCCACTGCATATAAAATCTTGGAAGGGGGAGGATTTAAGAAATTTGGTCAGTTTTAGGGACTTCCTGAAGCTACTGAGTTGTTGACTTTCTGAGTTTTAATGAACCTCCCTGGAAGATGCAATGTTTGAACTCCTTTTAGAACATGCTCTCCCTCAATGAGCTTCTCTCTAAGGTGGAATGTTTTATTTTGTAGGAAACTGTTACACAAGTATAAATTATGTATGTGTCCAAAGAAGAATCATAGAAGAAAAGTAGAAGACATAAATGTAGCTTACTTGGATATTCACATTTTTCAGAGAACTTTAATCAATTTAATGTTCAGATTTAGTTATTTAGTTAACAGCTTAAACTGTATCTACTTTAGATTGTCTAACCAGACACAATTGTTTTCAACTTTTCATAAGTTCTTAGAAGTCTTTTAAGCACAGAACAATAAAATATCCATAAAGGTTTGAATGAAGTAAAGATAAGATCATGAATGTAAAACTAAGAGAGGAAACAAAAAGGGCTAAACTGAAATACAGTTGGGTTTACTGATAAGGGTAATAAAAGTGAATAATTATCTCTGGAGAAGTTGAAGGGATTGGAAGTGTTAGACAACTTCATTTCCTTTCTCTTCATAAAACAAAATATGCATGTTCTTTTCTCTGTCCATACAGTCATAAAATACCATTGTTTCTCTATGACATTAGAGGTGTATGAGCAGACAGGAAGGAGATTTTGGAGTCCAAAGATCTGTGCAAGGATAATATGAGTCACAGATTTTGCTGATGGTATTTTAACATCTTTAATGCACATTTTATACATAGGATGGTGGCACTGACTCATAACTCACCTGCTTCTTCTAACTTGGGTTTCTTTATATATTACAAATCATTTTAATTTATTTTTTCCTAGGAGATATGGCATTTAACTGCTTTGTCATATAGCCAGTAACAGGAGAGCCTCTGTGTATGGGATCGGAGTATAGCAAACACAAAAGTTGAATCATTTATAATGCTCACTTTATGCTAGAGTTTATAATAAAAAGAGGGATTGTAAACTGGGTTTTTGTTGTTGTTTTGTTTTTGATAGAATTACATGGAAAGCATCAGAGGTATAACATTTTTGTGAGGAAATTATTTCATTTGCTGACAGAATTCCCTGTGCTTATGTGAACACATGCATGTCACCAGAGTAGCTAAGACAATGCACATGGGTGATCATCTCCAAGAAACACTGCAAGGAGCAGACAGAAAAAGGCACCGCTTAAATTTCAGGGCCACATGACTTTTTGAATAACCCAGTAAAATGGTGTAAACATCCCTGATTTAATCTGAAGTCTGAGTGTTTAGCAGCACAGAAAGTTAAATTAGGGATCAAAAATAGTTGTCCTAGAGCACACACTGCCTCAGTATGAACATTTAGGCAAAACTAGTTTTGAGATAAAGTCCCTACTGAGGGAACAAGCACTAACACTAGAATGGCATTGAATATTCTTTGTTAATTTTCAGAATTTAGCCAGAGTTGATATATATGTGTATGCATGTTTGTGTCTTTATGTTTTCTGACAATTGTAAATCATTCTTGTTTCTTATAGAGTTACTATTTATTTCTTATGTAAGTTTAAGGTTTTAAAAAAATAAATTGCTGGAGAATAGCATTGAGAAGGCAGGCATTTGTCGAGATAATTATTTAAATTGGCTGGAATCACTAGAGCAGCCATGAGGTTCAAGAGCTCAGATCTGAAAAGCAGGTAATAATTACTCCCGTTGAATAGTATTTAAATAGAATGGTGGGGATTATTTTGGGGTGGGAGTCACATAATTCTGAAATTATATGATAAAATAGGCCAGAGTCTATTGCTAAGCCCCGAAGTCATGCAAACTTGTACTGTGCAAATGACGGTGCCTTCCGGAGGAAAGCATATTAAATACAGTCACATTACAAGATAAAGTCAGACCTAAGCTGCCCCCCTGGTCCTGCACCTTCAAATTCCATCTCAACCAAGTCATTTTTCTGTAGGGCAGAGCTAAAAGTTGTGTATGATATTGATTTGTGGCACCAGGACTGAGGGCTAATCGCTGCCTTTCTGAAGTGCAGAACAAACAGCTCAGTTGATTGCAAGCGTGGTTACCAGGCGAAACCCAAAAGTTGGTTTCGAGAGCATGCCATTTCCTGCTCACGATGGAATTTACTTTGTCTGACAAGTAATACACGTGTTATCTATTCTCTCTTTATTGATAATAAGTCAATAAGAGCATATGTAGCTTTCAGTTTACAAACATACAGGGTTTTTTAGATGTAAAATATCACAATTAAAAATCGAAGTATAAATCATTCAAACTGTTCAGTAAGGTGCCCTTCTTAAACTGTCTATTTTCATACTTTTTATGTATCTATGTATATAATAACATATGTATGTATGTAAATATTAACCTATCTTTATCTATCTATATGCATGTATAGTTTTTCAGATATTCACTGCTGACTTCTGTATATTCGCTGTATATTTTGTGAACTGATTTTCTCCTTACTACTAATTGTAAAAATAGCATATTAATTATAAAATTGTGTATTCTTTAAGATGTTCTTTGTAGTTCATTATGCTATGAATAAAAGATATATTGACTTTTTTTCTTCCAATGTGTATACCTTCAAATCACTTTCTCGTTATTGAACACTAATAATGCTAGTTTCTCTGTGCTTATTGTTCATTGCTCTGAAGAATTTCCCTCCATGTTCAGGATTTAGAAGGTTCGGCAGTCAGAGCTCAGAATCCTGATGCTAGGGCTTCACAGGCATGAAGGGAGAAAGACGTGAATCCACTATCGACTAGCAAGAGCAGCATTTAACAAGTAACTTGGGAAGGAAATTGCTTCAAACGCTTCAAGAATATGGGGCAAAGGAACTGTTAATCTGAAATACAAAATGGAAAGACATGACAGAAGCCTCCTGCCTGGTTCTGTTCTTCCACGTGATGTTCCTTCTGGATATGAAAGCGTTTAGAAGGAGGGATGTGGGCTGCCGGCCTCAGTATGGAAACTTGCTTCTGATGACACAGTAAAGATTATTATTACAAAAGTTTATGCAGGGTGGGGGGGAGTTAATATTTAACCCAGTTTCACTGTGATCTGTATGTCTGCCTGGGAACCCAGAATGGAAAATGAAGACCAGGAAAAGGAACATGTAAGGGATTTCTCATAAGCTAGTTGCTATATCATGGACGCTGTAATTTATGACGATAAAAATAAGCCAGAAATTACTTGCATTTTAAGCTTTACTTCATGTCCCCTACATTTAATACTTATGTTGTTTTAGCAATTTGAGAAATAAGGTAAATTTTTTATTTGTCTCAAAATCCAGGACTTGAGGCGTCTACTGTGTTCATTCTTCTGATTTAGAGGATTAAATCCTAAGGAAAAGTATGCCATTTTCCCTAAATTACTAATCAAATAGTAGTATGGTCTGGACAGTACAGTGGCTCTCCTGCACATGTCAAGAGGGGCTTGGGGCCAGAAAGAAGCATCTGCTTTGCGAACTTGGCATTGAGTGGACATCTGGCGAGCATACTAGCCATTAAACCCTCTTTAGCTTTCTGAAGTCTAAAACATGCTGAAAGTTTAGTCAACTCATGGTTGTGCTATCGAGAAAGCAAAAATCACTCTCCATCGCATAGAAATCAAAATATTCTTGCAATTCTAGACCTAGAGGTGAGTTCAACCAGCTTGCCATGGTCCCTTTTCGTTTGCCAAGTTGGGTGGTTTTACTGGGGTTATTGGAATTCTTTTCCATAATAGTCATTACAGGCAAAATTTCATCTCTATTTAAGAAAGTGCCATTGGAAAAAGACACTGAAGATTGTATTATCTTTCAGTAGAAGAAGAATTAAAAAAAATAAAATGCCGTTTATTTCCCGGGAACAGGAAAGCCTGGTAAGAGGCCCCGGGGAGAGAAAGCAAAGCATGAATGTCTGTGTAACAGCAAGATGACGTCACAAAGGCCCCTGCAGCTGTGTGGGGCCTGTGGAGTTGGCTCCTGTCAGAGGTATGATTAGTGCAACCCCCTAGTGCAACTGTCCATTGAGGGTGACCAATTTAAAAACAAGGAGGGAGCCAGTTAATTACCTTATCAGCAATAAATCCAGCAGTGGGCCATTGGGGCAGCAGGGCCTGGATGCATTCAAGCAGCCATCTGCCCATCTTCCTCATCCGCTGGATACTTATTCCTACCGAATTGGTTTGGACAAGTAGCCTAGCGGACAGGGATTGTCTCACCTTGTCTTGGGGCTGTCTTCACTGAGTTTTACCCATTTCTGGAAGCTTGGCGGTAGGAGTTGAGAAATCAGCATGAGCCCTGTCTCTAAACGTATGGGGGCAGACCTGTCACCCCCTCTCCCTCTTCCTGCTTGCCTCACAGTTGCTTTGGTGCCCCCCCTTCTTTAAACTCTGAATGCGTTTTTAAAGCAATCTTAAATGTTAAAGAAATGCGTATTTACCTGCACATGTGTTCAGTGCATGTGAATGCAGCCATGTGAACACTACATGCACACATTCAGAGGCCACAGCGTTGTGTTAAATGTCTTCCTGTAGCGTTCTAGGCGCTACTGCCTTCACACAGATTCTTTCACTGAGTCAGAAGCTTGCTGTTAGATGCTCAGGCCAGGGAACTCTCAGGGTCTGTTTGTCTCCACCCGCAATTTTGGGGGTTATACATGCATACAGTCTTGACTAACTTACCCCTAACTCCTACCCCTGAGTAAACTCCCCAGCCCTTAATTCATGTTTTCTTTTTTTAAATAGATTGATGCAAAGACAAAAAGGGGAGGGGGGGAGACTGTGGTGTTTACATAATTCCTGTCTGCTTAAATAAAGACCAGTGGTGTCTGTTGTTTGATGTTGTCAGTTAACACCTGATTTGTTATTCCTTTAGACAGATGGCGAATGGCTGGTGTGATAGGGCACTGTACTTTCATTTAGTGCTATGAAGCTACAGGTGACCTCTCTAGTCCTTCCTCGCACAGAACAGTCTATGGCATCAGATGGACCTTTCTCTCCCATCATGCCCAGAGGCGGCATAACAGGGATTAGGATTAAAACAGCCCCTTCTATTTCTTCCTTGTTTTGTCTCTTCTTTAAGTCTATAGTTTTTTTTTATCATTATTGTTTTAAACCCTGATTTGGATTTGTCATCACTGATTTCAATGCAAACATAAGCAAGTGCTTCAATGAGCCAGTTAACTTTTCTTACTACTTTCAAAAGCCAATAGGGATTCCACCCCGTGTCCCACTAGAGCTCTCCAGATGGACTGGAGCTATTGGCTGGAGGAGCAGAAGATTGCCACCCAGCTCCCGCTACATGGAGCCATTTTCTTGAATGAACAAGAACAAAGAAGGAAAGGAATGAGAATTTGGGTAAATTCATCTTCCTAGATTTGTTCCACTATTTTTCTCTCAAATGGGTTTTATGATGACTTTGAAATATATTATTGTTCTAATAAGAGGATAAAAACTCATTGATATGATTTCAAATACAATGTAGATTTGAGGTGGGAAAGTAGTATTGATGATATCATCGAACTATTATACTTTTTCAGCATTTGCTTTGGAGAAGAAAGAAAAATAATCTTTTCCATTGTCTTTCTTTCCTCTTTCTCTTGTCCTCCTTTTTATTACCTATTATTGGATCCCACATCTTTCAATCCTTAGTATGTGCCAGGCTGTCTAGGTGCTGCTGGAAAGGAATGTTCAGTCTATGTCCTTGAGAAGCTGACGTGTAAGGAGCGATTTTGCTTCCTTGCTTGTATGATCTTTATTGTGACTTTAGGAAATAAGTCTAAAGGACTGAATTCTTAAACGTTGGGAGTCTGGGAGCTTCTCCACAGGCAGTGTTTTTCAGTAGAAGTCCCAAGGTTGATTAGACTCCATCTAAATAAAAATAAAATACATCTAGGGGCATAAGAAACAGGGCAAAGGAGTGAAAAATTAACATGATTTCCAGATCAAAGTTGCTGTTATACCCACCCCTGGTGTGGGAATCCCTAATAGATGCTGTGTTACAGTATATGGATGTATATTTATGTGTTTCTTTTCTGGTCAATGATATGAAGAATTAGGCTTGTTTAGATAAAGATAGGATGGCCTGAGGATCTTGAAATTTCTGAAGAAAATAAAATAGGGACAATATGATATGGGATTTCCCTCTGTATGCTGTGAACATCATTGGTTAATAAAGGAACTGCTTTGGACCCATAACAGAGCTATAGGGGAACAGAGCTGTGTGGGGAAAACTAAACTGAATGCTGGGAGAAAGGAGGCAGAATCAGAGAGAAGCCATGTAGCCCCATCGGAGACAGATGCCAGACTTTAGCCAGTAAGCCACAGCCACATGGCAATACACAGATTAATGGAGATGAGTTAAATGAAGATATAAGTGTTAGCCAATAAAAAGCTAGAGCTAATGTGCAAACTAGTGTTTTAAATAATATAGTTTCTGTGTGATTATTTCGGGACCCAGCAGCCAGGAACCAACAAGCGGCCTCCTTCAATAGCAATACAGTAAAAGCTATTACTTAGTGAGTTGTGCCCATGCTTAATTTATTGGAAGATAAATTTGTCACTTTATCCTTTGATGAGATGATGAGAATAGAATGTTCCACTGCATCAGATCCTTGTGTAGGGATTCTGAAAATCAGAAAAATATGCATAGAATATTCAAATATGATAAGGAGATCCCTTACCTGGGCTTTGGAGGCTGTAGGTCAGTATTAGGAGATTTACTGAGGAGAAGGATTGAGCTACCATATGGATCAGTTATCAGTAATGAAGAAAATGTGCCTTATTTGTAATCAGTAGGGAGATACTGAAAATTTCAAAGGAGTAGGATGGTTACAGCATCCTATAGTGTGACTGAGAAACACGAATATAGAACAAACAATGTGTTAAAGTTGGGGCCAGAAATCAAGTTACTACATAAGTCCAGTAGTTGATGCAAAGTCATAATATTTATATAACCAAAGAGAATGAGCATGAGGTGCAGTTATGAAATATGCCACAAAATATGGGCTCTAGATACCAAACTGGAAATGTACAGAAAACAACCAGATGTATCAAACTGAAGGTGAAGCAGAGGTCTCTTAAAGTATAAATTTCAAAGTTCAGCCTTGACATTCACTGTGTGACCTTACACACATTGTCTAGCTGCTCTCAGCACTGTGTCATTTTTTTTACTACAAAAATAAAGAGCAATGCCTCACACATGCAAGGTCCTATGTTCAGTCTCCAGCATCACAGGACAAATAAGAACAAAGCAACACTGATTTCCATGCAGCAGAAATACTTAGCTCTCAAAGTTGGTAAATGTGGTGGTTAAAGAAACATTTAGTGAATTCTTTTACACTAGTAGCACTGGGGTATTGGGGTATTTTCTCTGAGAGAGTGAATGTTAACTAGACAAAGGTCTACCCTTAGGAACTTAGTATCTCATGGGGAAGATACACTTAATTAGTCAAAATGTTCAATACACAGAGGCACCTCAAAACACAATTCAATTATGTAGTGGGGATTCTTTCTAGTTGTGGTAAAAACTAATAAAGAGGAAGGCAAATGAGCTAGGTCTTGCCAAATTACTGGTATTATGTTAATTAGGATGATTGGAAAGGGATGGAGAAATGGCTCAGTGGGTAGCGCTTGCCATGTAAGAATGGGGACCTGAATTCAAATCCCGATAATCTATGGAAAGCTAGGTGTGAGCGTGTGTGCTCCTACAGGAAGATGGGAGGTAGACACAGCAGAACAAACAGAATATTATACTCCAGCCGTTCTGGTATACGCAGTGACAAGTGATAAAAGACCCTGTCTGAAACAAGGACCAATACCCAAGGTGGCCATTTGACCTTCACGTGTGCATCTGGCACACGCACATTTGCACCCCCATATTTGCACCCACACACTGAGCACACATATTTATCACACATGCAGAGATTAAATAAAAGATAGGAAATAATGCATTCAATGATTAGGTTTAGTTTAATTATAATTCATAAATCATTAATGTGAAATAAGACTAGAAGTAAAATAAGGGCTTTGCATGCTTTAAATATTAAATCAAGGAATATAAAAGAACCTCACACATTTGAAGAAAATATAGATGATATCAAAGCAGAGCACTGTTCCGAAATATTTGAGCCATATTTTTAAATGAATTTATTTAAAGGAAGACTTCTTTTAGGATGTTTTCAAAGCTCAAGAGAGAAGAAATAAAGATTTAAGATTGGATCAAGATAATGGGGTTAGAGAGAAGAAGGAAAAAAGAGAAATACTTTTAAATGTAGATTCAAAAATACTAATGGGTTGTGTTAGAATCTAGACACATGGAGGTATTCCAGAAATTTAATTTAATTCAATAGAATTCATGGCTAGGAGGATGATAGGCCAAAGGGTGAACTTACTACCATTACTTTCTTAAAGAGACATAGAACCAAGCTACCCTCTAAATATTTATTATTATACCTATAGATTAGTGCAGTTCTCAGTTGTCATTAGAGAAACTTTTTTGCACATTGGATAATCATGAATGCAGAAACCCACAACTGGTTGAAATGCAGAGAATAAATGTCTGTGACTATTCAGGCATAAATTCAATATCTATATTACATATCTGCCTCCTTAAGGCTCATGGATATTGCAGAGGAGTGGGCAGAAAGATTATAAGATCCAGAAGTAGGGGAGAGTGGTCTGAAACAGTATGTGGATGTTGTGAACCGCTGTGCACCGATGAACTCCCAGCAACTGTGGCTGCCTGTGCAAGTGATTCATAAAATAAAGCCAAGCAAAGTTACAGCATGGGTGAGAGAGGTGCTTCCAAGCCCACACCCCTATCTGAGGAGCTATCTAAAGGTGATGTTGAATAGTTGAGGGAGAGTCGTTTATCTTAAGGGTGAGGCCCTGGTGGGTTTCCCATGCTCCAGTGGATGTCCCTACCTCCATGAGAACATAGGCAGCATGAATTAGATTCAGTGGGTTATTTGAAAAAGAGGATGTAGAATTAGGAGGTGTCTGGTATGAGTTAGGGGTAGTATTAGGGGTAGACCTATAATGAAAACACACTATATGCATGTATGAAATTCTCAACAATTTAATTAAAATATTATATAAAAACCTAATGTATCAACTATATAACATTCAAGCAAGTAGCGTTTCAGAATGGCCAGGACGATGGCATGAGCACAAGAGGAGACAGAGAGACTTAAAGACAGATATGGAGACTACTGATCTCGAGACATTAAAATGAGGTCAGAGACCAAAAATAAATATAAAAGCAATACAAGGAGAGCTGGAAGGAGATCAGTTATGGAGTTGTAAAAAATCAACTCTAAGAAAAATCTCAGAAGGCGCTGTTCTAGAGGGCAGGAGAGCTCAGCCTTTTGCTACTCATGGGAGAAATTCAGTTTGATCTGGGAATGGGGTGAATGCAGAGTGAGGGGATATGACGTCAGATGGAAGCTGGCACTATAGGGTGGGCAGGTGAGGAAGAGTGATGAGGAAACACAAATGAATCGGAGGCGGTCACTGTGACCTTAGCTTGAGAAGCAAAGGAAGAATGAGAAGGAACATGCTCTCGAGTTCTATCAGGGCTCCAGGGCTCCACAGGTTGGACTATCCACCTTGACTACCAAGTCTTTCAAACTAATAATTTCACTTTGTTCAACATGTATTAGTTCAACTGGAGTTGACTAGATCAATATACAAGTAAGTTTTCCCGCCATTCAAAGTCTTTGTCTACAATGACAAAGAGTTCAACATATTTTTCTGAATATAAAAGGGACTCACTATTCTGTTTGTTGATGCTTTATTTCATTTTTTTCAGCATGTTGGTAGATGAATGCTGAAGAATGCCTGTTACTTTAACATTGATAAGTTCTCTTTGAATCTGCCATCTACTTACAGCCCCATTTTCTATATCTTATCTAAAATATCCTTCTTTCTCCATCCTATATCCAAATGTCCCAACCTTGCTTGATTTGTGGATAGAGATGTTCTCCACTCTGTTCCTTCAAATGTTACTTTTCTCTTTGCAAAGTGTACCATATCATTATAATTTAGTATCTTGCCCATACACACATATATATACATATATTATATATTAATATATGTATATATGTATATGAATAACATTCTGAGACTTAGAAATGTTAAAAACCTGTGAACTCACATAGTCTAAAATTCTACTTGGTTTTAGGTCTCACGCTGCATTTTTGATACCTATATTATTCAGTTATTGTTGCAAAGACTCTTCTTTGCAACCGTTCCAATCTGAACCTTGATGTCTGTAACAATCAGTGCATCTTTTTTCATTCACACATTTGTGCATCCCTTTTGAGGATACAGCTTACATCTGCAGGTCTGTGTGTTGAATTAAACATTTATACCCCATACCTTTGGCTGAGCCCCACTGGATGGTGAGAGGGTAGCTATTCATGTCCTGACAATTCAAGCCCTTCCTTAAGTCACAAGAACTATATCCCATTGTTCAGATTAAAAAAAAAAACATTGCACATCTGAATATAAGGTGTTCAAAAATGAACCCCTCTCAACAAGAATCCATAAAATAATAAAGTGCAGTGCATTGCAAGAAGCAAATCCTGAAAACCACGACTTCTACCTGCCACAGTACTTGCTATTGAATGTTGAGTGGATGCACAGCATGACTACACCTCAAAACTCTAGGTTACTCAGCAGTAATGGAGTTCACTAAGTAGAAAAAGATCAAACCGAAGTACTAACCTGAGTTTCTAATCACACAACTGTCATTGATTTGTAAAATATAAACCAGATGATGTAGACCAGTCATGAATGTCCAGTGGCAATACAAAGTGTCAGATAACATATGTGTTTAATGTAATTCATTTCTCCATCTGAATGCATCAGATTTAAGAAAACATAAAACATGAAGAAGCCTAGGATAATTCTGACCCATGCCACTCGGAGAGATTTTTTTTCCTTCCCTGCCGGTAGAGCACGTGTCAATGTACATTTCTGTTCTGGCAAGTCAGGAGCCATGTCAAAAGCCAAGTTGGGATGAGAAAGACATGGTCAGCATCTCTTTCTTCTTTCCTTCTCTGCTTTTTACCTTATCTTTAGCTAAGTAGCCATAGGCTATCTTCTTTTCCCCTAAAAAAATTTTTGTGAAAAGTGACTTATAAATTATTGCAAAGCACTTTGAAATGGTAAAGTCACTTAAGAATATTCTAAACCAGGCCAGACACAGAACATGTGCTGGGTATCATGAGAAACTTCTGTGGGTTTGCAAGTCTCAATGAGACAGCAAAAACCTTTCTTTCTCCTTGTGTGAACTTTTAGTTAATATGTGCATAATTACATAAAGGGATGCTGTTTCAAGTGGGCAGAGAAACTCAAATTTTCACCTGTATATACTTTTTGTATCCTTAGCTGAGTATCTTTCTCAGCCTCTAAATTCCAGCATTTACTCAAGATAGCAATAACAAAAGCATTCGAAAGCAAAGACAGACAGAGATTATATCTAATTACTTTTAAAATACCCAATCATTTCTCCTCCTCCTCTCCCCCTTATCCACCCTCTCAAGGATCCCTCCCCCTCTTTCAAATGCAGTGCTTTTTTCCCTCCAACTGTTTGTGTACACACAAAACAAACACACATAATGCAACTCATTCCATCTGTGTAGCATCACTGTATGATGATCTCAGAGCTGACCACTCGGGATCAGATAACCAAACAAAGGGGCTCCTTCCTGGGAAAAAAATATTTCTTCTGCTTTCAGTATTCCTTTTTTAAATTATTTATTTGTTTGTTTTGTTTTGACTAGAATTCATTGTCCAGGGTTGAGGTCCCTGGGGCTTCCTCCTTCAATCCTAACACATCTGTTGGTGTCATCTTTATTTGGATCTTGTTTAAGCAGCCATATCAATGAGACTTAATGAGTGTAGCTTCTTTGTAACTTCCAGGAAATATAATCTCACGGCAAACTTCCTGTTCCTTTTACTCCTTTAATCTTTTGACACTGTCTTCTGTGGTGATCCCTGAGCCCTAGGTGCAGAAGTTGTGTTGTAAATATACTTATCCTTAACTTTGCTTCTTAAAAGAGATACAAAAAAAAAAAAAAGATCAGAAAGATCCAATTATAAGTCATGGCACGCAGACTGAATGTTGTAAGTCCATTTACTGTAGCTCCAGGGAGCTCTAGAGTAGACACACAAGGACAAAAACAAATGCTTAGCTGGGCCTAGTGGAACTTACATGTTATCCCAGTGCTTGAGAGAATTAAATGGTTTTGAGCTAACCTGGGTTACACAGCAAGTATCAGACCAGTCAGATGAGAAGACTGTCTCTCAAAAAGAACACATAAAAAACATATCTAGTCATATAAAAACAAGAGGATAGGATCCTTGACTTCACAAAATTACACAGCAATAGAGAGAGAAGCAAAGTATGTGTGGTGAAAAGAAGATATAAGGAAATATGGTGTGGCAAGCATAGGCGCACATGCATGTGCATACCTGTGAGTGTACTTATGAATAAGACCATTATAGTATACAAATGAAAAGGGAAAGGAAGAGGCTCACAGATTCAAGAGATTCTTTTGGAAACTGTTTCAATAACAGTGATTGAAGCAATGACAGTTTGTGTTGTGGAGATAGCAAATGGGAAATATAGAATTTTCCTAAAAATATAAAGTCTTATGGATTAGTTACTCACAACAGTAGCCAAGCATCAGGTATGTGATTATTTTCTCCATTAATATTAAAGATTAAAGAAAACTTTGTACCTGTATCCTAAACTTCTTAAGGTGTCAATTTAACAAGCACTGTTTGGCTTAGAGAATTTTAACCTAAGACATCATTCTTTCTTGAAAATTCACCTATCCATACTCTAAACACAGAAACACAATGAAACTATTAAAAATAAAACTTCATTTTGGACCTGCTTTTTTTGCAGTTGCAAACTTCTCTCCCTTCGTTCCATCTGTCTGGCCGACTTGCTTTCTCTGTCCCACATAAATGTCGTTTATTTGGCATTCCCAAACAGGAATACTTTAGGTTTATCACTTTGTCTCTTTGCTTATGTAGATTTTCATAACTAGGGCATTTTCTTATCCAAGCACAAGGGAACACCAATAACATGCCTCTCAAGGACCAACCCAGGCAGCATGATACTTACGAAAACACCTCTGATGTTCCTTTGCCTTGTTGCCTTATGGACAGATGCATTGTCCTCTTCAGTTCCCCAGAGCTCTGAACATATTTTTGTTGCGTCATTTGCCAGACGGTTCTAAGTCTATACAATTAACTGTTTACATACATATGCTTACCTCCTAGACTTGAGCATTACAGAAGTTATTCTGATTTTTTAAGTTTTGTCTCGCCATGTCATAAAATAAAACCTGAAAATAATCTGACATTCAATAAAGTGAGAATGACTGCTTGATAGTCTAACGATGGAAGAAAAAGAGAGATAGGTCATCTAAGATTAGTATTCATACTTGCTTAAAAATTCGCCTTCTATTTTAATCTTGCTTTTTCCTTTGAAAGTTTTAGCTAAAAAAGAAAAATCTTTCTAGGTCATAGGACTAGCAGCCTGGCTATGACTGCTCCTCTGTTTTCTGTAAAAGGGAAGAAATTCGTCTATTAAAAAAAAATGATGAAATCGCATGGGAAGATAATTTTCAACTAACTGAATGATAAAGTCTGTCTGTAAGACATACGTGCATGCATAGCCGCACATATGAGCACCAAATAATGCTCTTCTTGCTTCATCATTTAAGCTACCAGATAATATTCCCTAGGTCAAGTAGCATCTAGATTGTGTATTCTATAGGTCTTTCTTTGGCGGTTTCAAGTTTTCTTATTGCTTCCTTTATTTAATATTCATTATTCTATATGTATTAGAGGAGGATTAATGACAAAAAAATACAAAAAAAGTTGAAGTTAATCAGTGATGTTCCTTTTAAAACTTTGATCTGGAAAATAGTTAGAGTTTTAAGTGTGTTAGTTTTGATATCCATGACTTCATAATAATGTACATTAAATTATGTTAATATGTCATTTACTTCTGAGAGTATTTATGTTGGGCCTTTAAATTTTCATAGCAACATAATCCAGATACACTATAATAAAATACTGCATTTGTAAGCAATTTCAAAACTATTTCACATCCTAATCCCTCTGGTCTGGTAGAATACTCAATCCCATTTCACAGTAATTACAAAGGTTCATTATGGTTGTGCCAAAGATCCAAAGTCATAACTGGGTGTTGAGTTGTAAGGTGCTGAGGATGTGGAGAACAAACTGGCAGTCTAGCATCAGTTTTTAAATGTCACCACACAAATTTCCACTTTTCCCAATTGGCTCTTTCTATTCAGTTCTCACTCCTGCTGTTTCTGAATGATGACTGGGGAAGAGGAATCTGAGTAGAGTGTAACAAAGACCCTGGCCACCTGTGAGGGTTCCCTCCCTGGCCTTGCTGCCTACAAGACTGCAGCCATGAAGGATCCCCCAACCCTAGACATTCTAGGGCAGCCACCTCTCTTGTCACCCTCCTCCTTTCATGGAATGTCTTTTTAGTTTGAAAGAATTCTTTTTCTTTGAAGTTCTAAAAGACATTTGCCTCTGCCCATGACCCTCCTGCCACCCCCAGCCCGCTCTGCAGACCCAGGTTTGGGGAACAAAAGCCAAGAACTATTTTTTAGGAATCTGCCTCCCCTGCTTTCTTCTTTGCTATGTGCATTCCCCCTAGAGCAGTGAGCAGTGTCTCAGCTGTGTGAATTGAGAGGAAGAAAAAGTGAACTCAGCAGGGAAAGTGTATTTCAAAAGAGTACATACTTCCAAAAAAACGTAAGATTTTCTAAGTGGAAGGATGAATTTATTTTGTATTTAGAATCAATATTCATCAAGTGCAGACTTTCTACCTCAGCCTGTCTTTCCATAAAAGTGCTACTATTTTGTATTTCCATGAGTAAAATAAGAAAACAAGAAATTGAGATTATGTCAATTTAATTCCTTACATTTATTTAAGTCAACCGATGATGTGTGAAATTATATAATTATTATGTGCATACAGTTTGTTAATTAATATTTTTACTGAAAGGTAATTGGAAATATTTGATTAATAAAGTTTATATTTCTTTTGCTTGTTTAGGCTACATAAAATATAAACACATATACATACACATGCACATAAATGCCATACACATATAAATGCATATATACAAATATACTTATATACACATATATATAACACATATGCATACAGAAAGATGAAATATTTCTTCCTTAGGTTATAAGAGATGGTGACAGATGGATAGATGATAATAATAGATAGATAACAGATAGATAGATAGATAGATAGATAGATAGATAGATAGATAGATAGATAGATGGAAATAAATAGATAGGTATGAATGTATATATTTATTACTCCAAAACATGATTTTTGGTCAAAACTATGATGTTTGCCTTGGCAAATAGAAAATTATAAACTTAATGATAAATATTCATTATTAATACTCTTTCGACAAAATACAATATCTCTTCACAATAAAGGACTTGAAGAAAACAGGGATACCAGGAGCATACCTAAACATAATAAAGGCAATATGCAGTAAGCCAACAGTCTACATCAAACTAAATGGAGAGAAACTCAAAGTGATACCAGTGAAATCTGGAACAAGACAAGGTAGTCCACTCTCTCCATATCTATTCAATATAGTTCTTGAGATTCTAGTTAGAGCAATAAGATAACAAAAAGGAGATCAAGGGTATACAAATCAGAAAATAAGTCAAACTCTCACTATTTGCTGATATGACAGTTTACATAAGCAACTCCAAAAATTCTACCAAGGAACTTATACAACTCATAAACACCTTCAGTAATGTAGCAGGATACAAGATGAAATCAAAAAAATTAGTAGCCCTCCTTTATACAGATGATAAATGGATTGAGAAAGAAATCAGAAGAATATCACCTTTCAAAATAGCCACAAATAAGATAAAATATCTTGTAGTAATTCTAACCAAACAAGTAGAAGACATGTATGACAAGAATTTAAATCTCTGAAGAAAGAAATTGAAGAAGACACAAGAAAACAAAAGAAGATCTTCCATGATCTTGGGTAGGTATAATTAACATAGAAAAAATGTCAATCTTACCAAAAGCAATCTGCAGATTCAAAGCAATGCCCCTCCAAATCCCAACACAGTTCTTCACAGACCTTGAAAGAACAATAATCAACTTCATATGGGAAAGCAAAAACCCAGGCTACCCAAAACAATCCTGAACAATAAATTCTGTAGGCATCACAATTCCTGACTTCAAATTCTACTATGGAGCTACTGTATTGAAAACAGCCTGGTGTTGGCAGAAAAACAGTCAGGAGGACCAATGGAACCAAATCAAAGACCCAGATATCAATCCACATACCTACAAACACCTGATTTTTGACAAACGAGTGAAAAATATAAAATGGATGAAAGAAAACATATTCACCAAATGGTGCTTGCATAACTGGATATCAACATGTAGAAGAATGAAAGTAGATCCAAATCTATCACCATGCACAAAACTCAAGTCCAAATGGATCAAAGACCTCAACATAAAACCAGCCACACTGAACCTCATAGGAGAGAAAATGGGAAATATACTTGAACGCATGGGTAAAGAAGACCACTTCCTAAATATAACCCTAGTAGCACAGACACTAAGAGCAATAATTAATAAATGGGACCTCCTGAAACTGAAAAGCTTCTGTAAAGCAAAGGACAAGGTCAACAAGACAAAATGACAGCCTACAAAATGGGAAAAGGTCTTAACCAACCCCACATCAAACAGAGGACTGATCTCCAAAATATACAAAGAATGTTAGAAATTGGTCATTAAAAGAATAAATAATCCAATAAAAAATGTTGTACAGCCCTAAACAGAGAACTCTCAACAGATGAATCTAAAATGGCTGAAAGACACTTAAGGAAATTCTCAACATCCTTAGTCATCAGAGAAATGCAAATCAAAACAACTCTGAGATTCCATCTTATATTCTATCGGTAAGAATGGCCAAGTTCAAAAACATTGATGACAGCTTATGCTGATGAAGACGTGGGGGTAAAGGGAACACCCCTTTGGAAATCAGTATGATGATTTCTCAGGAAAACATGAAACAACCTACCTCAAGACCCAGCAATATCACTTTTAGGTACATACCCAAAGAATGCTCTGTCATACCACATGGATATGTGCTCAGCTATGTTCATAGCAGCATTGTTTGTCATAGCCAGAACCTGGAAACAACCTAAATGCCCATCAACCGAAGAATGAATAAAGATATGGTACACAATGGAATTCTACACAGTGGAAATTAACATCATCTTGAAATTTGCAGGCAAATGGATGAATCTAGAAAACATCATATTGTGTTTATAATCCAGACCCAGAAAGACAAATATAGTATGTATTAACTCATAAGTGACTTTTGGACATAAAATAAAGATAAAACAGCCTATAATTCACAGTCCCAGAGAACAAAAAGTCACAGCATGGATGAATGTATTATATTTGAGCTGGGACATCTGTCCTCCCAGCTGTCAAGCCTTGAGATTCCTGGTTCTTGAACGCTGGCACTCAGACCACCCTCCCATCATTGGCTTCCTTGACCCTCAGGCTGTAGGTTTGGCCTTGGATCTGCTCTACTCATTTCCTGAACCACTGATTTGCACTGCACATCATGGCCCTTTGCTCTGTAATCATGTGAGTCAGCCTCTTACAGTAACTCATTTCTTATTCTTCTGTGTTTCTGTGTGTCCTATTGATTTTGCTTCTCCAGAATACACTGCCTGAATACACTGAGAATACATTTCAGAACACACTGGGCAGTTTGATGGAAAAAAATAAAGACAGCCTTTCCTACTTACTAATGCTAATACTTTGCAATCTATAAGTCACTTTCACATATGTTCTTGAGATTTAATAATTCTTTGGATAGTGCCTTATTACACTTTCATTCTTATATTTAAAAAAAAAGAATAAGAGACTAATCAGAAGTTAAAACTTTCTTACCTAGGAATAGTTATGGTTCTTTTCAATACTATATTTATACTGAAAACCATAAGGATTATTCCATGTCGTAGGTTTTTGCCAAAATACATGGCTATCAACTTCAAATGCTATCATATAAAACAAGTAGAATTGTATTGGTCAATACATGACATAGTAACTTCGCATACTACATCTGTCCCCACACACCTTTCTTCAGCAGGATACACAGAATGATTGACATGCTGAAAAGTGACTTGGGCTTATTTTGGCATACCATCATACTTAACACACCAAACATCTTGTTTGTATCAATTTTCAAGGTTGTTTGAAGAGCCCATCATGAATAATAAATGCACCACCAGCCACCAGAAAATCACAGGCATTTTTAGAGCATGCTTTGCAAGAGCCATTGACCAAGCCCAGATCTCTTTGGACAAAGTGGAGTCTTTGAAACGCAAAAGACATTGGCTAAGGGAGAAGACTTTGTTTTCTCTCCTCTGGAGTTCACCTAAATGGGTGAATCATTCACAAACCATCTCCTGCTAATAGTATTGTAATAATTTACATGTCCTCACAAATGCGACCTAACATACCAAGGAGACTAAACAAAAAAAAAAAAAAAAAAAAAAAAAAAAAAAAAAAAAAAAAAAAANAAAAAAAAAGCTGTGGTAATCCCATGTGCCCCTTTCCCTCCATGTTGTTCCAATGTTATGGTTTCTTCATGGAAAGGGATCTGCACATTGTATCTAACAAGAACTCTACTCATTTTTATTTATTATTTTAAACCAGATTCAATTGCTCTATCTTTGATTCTGTTCCCAGTCTCCTCTGACAGAATTATGCTTCATGAGCCAAGAGACACAAATATTTTCCAAGCACAGTCCTCTAGGGCCATCAGTGTACTTGTTTCATAAGCTGACTATTAGAATCTGAGGGTAAGTACTATCTATTATTAATCTCTGTATCTTCAATCTTTGGCGTGGTGACTACATTCAATGAAAATATTTGTTAAACAGACCCACACTTAAAAGAATCAGTATTAATATGACAAGCATTAAAATGTTTTTATTAGTTTTTCAGGGTTGCTATAATTCTTTATGGTATACTTGCATGTTTAAACAATGAAATTTATTTTCTCAAAGATCTAGAAGCTCAGAGTCCCACATCCAGGTGTGAATAGTTTGGTTCCTCTGAAAAATTTCTCCTTGCCTTGCTGATGGCGGCCTTCCTCAAGAGGCTTTTCCTCCTAGGTACTGTCTATCTCCTCACAGGGCCTTTCCAGAGTGTCTGAGTTTCTCTGGTATATATATATATATTTTTTTTTCTAATAAGCATGACAATTATATTTAATAGGGTCATCACATATCACTTAATGTAAAGCAGACCAATGTGTTGAGGTTCTTGTTTTTAAATAAAAGTATAAGGTTCTTCTGATGGATATGAGAATGGTTTTTATCACCAGATTGAAGTTATCTAGCATTTCTGTAAAGAGGGAAAAGGACTTTGTATATTACAGTTAGAAGAAAGCCTCTCTGTAATTGAATAGAGATAATTCATGGACTTGAGGGTAAATTTTCCTAATAATATGTAATTATATTTTCTATTATTCCATATTTAGAACACACCTTCCTGATTATTCATTTAGCTTCCAGTTACCTTGATAAAGAAAGCAATGCTCAGAATAGCTGGCACATGGTTTCACTTTCTGAAGCTCCCCAGTGAGGGAATAAATACATATTTCTAGGCATGAAAACTTTAGCAGCAGTGGCAGCAGCAGGAAGCTCTTTAGTCAGCTGTTGTAAGATAGAATGGAGCTCTTCTCCTGAAACATTTGTCTGGTAAAGAGCTATTTGCCATGAGTTCAACAGAGCCTTTTGTACATGAGGTAGGGGAGAGGATGCCCAGTAAGTATGGTTTGCTTTACAGTTGGTCCATCGCATCTGAAGTGATTCATTTTAAGACAAAAACAATTAATTGTTACCTATTTTTGCAAAATGATGTGCTGATGCTAACTTTGGGATGCTGGTGTGGACTTCTGAGGTTTATCTACCTGAATCTAACTGAATCATACTGAGATATGGCATCTGCATGGTCTGATGTTGATTCTGAACATAAGGGATACCCGGCCCCAAGGATCTAGAGCCCAGATGCTCCTTTGGCACTAAAGGGAAGTTGGCTACAGTGTTATCTGTGGGAGAAATTATATTAAAGATAAATGACAGCTGTAGAAAGTGAATATTTACTGACTATTGCATGCAAGCAGTTGGACAACACAAACGCTTCAAGCACATGCTAAAATTATACTTTTAAATACAGAGCAACTGTGGGTGACTGTGAGCAATAGCAAAAAAGCCAAGGCGAAGTCATCAAGGTCATGCAAAATTTCAAGAAACAAAGATGCTAGAAGCAGATAGGTCTTTGTTATATTCCTTATGCTTTCTCCATACACCTTCTTAAAGTTAGACAGCAGTAATAACAGCTTCAAGTTGCAGTATGAGAATAGCTAAGTTAGTCTTTCTACAGTGATTAAGCTATACGACACAGTTGAGCATCATCACAAACTTCTATAATCCTATCACATGAAAAACTGAAGCAAGAGAATCAAGAAGTCTAAGTTGGGGCTGGTGAATTGGCTCAGCAGTTAAGAGTGCTCCCAGCTTTTACAGATGATCCAGATGCAGTTCCTGGTACCCATGTGGTGGTGCTCAACCATCTTTTATACTCCATTTCCAGGAGACCCAATAACCTTCTTCCTGACCTTGGCAGGTACCATGAGCATATGAGGTACACAGATATACATGTGGGAAAAACATTCATACATATAAAATAATAAAATTTTGAAACAGAACTATAAAGTTGAAAATAGGTAAAGTAAAGTTTTTAAAAGTTCAAAGATATTTTTGGCTGCAAAATGAGTTTGAGACAACTTGGTCTACATGAGATTGACTCAGAAAAACCCAAGCTAAATAAAATTTTATGAAAAATAAATTAGATGATGTTGTATTTAAGCAATTAACATGATACCAAGTAGAACCATGATAGTATAATAGAGTATTAATAGTAATGAAGTTCAGAAGCATAAGTAATTATAAATATCAGCAAGTGCCAGTTTTATCTAAAAGTATGGAGTATTGTCCCTCTGAAAATAAGTTTTATTATTTGCAGTCAGCATTGCATGCTTAAAGATTTGCCACACCAGCACGTTTACTTTTCAACAGGATATACATGTGCAAATGTAGGTGAACACACACACACACATAGATAGCACATGCTAGGTAAATCCCATGTGTTATATATTCAGGTCTATTTTTATATGTGTGCATACATAGAACAGAAATATATGTGGCTCCATTACTTAAAACTGTATTCTTTGCATCAGCTTCACAATCATTTCCATTTCACAGCAGGCGTACAATCATGCTGCTTGTTCAGCTCTCTGTTCCGATGGGACTTACCATGCTGACGCAGTCTGCTTAGGAACATGATGCACTCTGGCTGTCCTGAAACCCTGGAAGGATTTGCAACCTGACCACAGTCTAAAATGAAGTAGAGACATAAACATCACACAATGTGGGGCTGAATCTTGATTTCAGCTGAGCAGAATTACAAGGGAATTGGTTTAGCTGAAGATCATTCTACGGCACTCTTTTCCCATGTCTGAATTGCATTCACTTTATATATATATATTGAAGCAGAGAATTTCTAATTCGTAAAGCAACCATTTCATTCCATACTAATTTTATTTTGCAAAAAGTTTCTTGTCATGCTCATATCTGGAACCTCCTTGGACTTTGTTTCCTAGCAATTTGCTGTCTATTATAGAAACTCAGATAAACTCTGCTCTTTCTTTACTTATATTTTGCCTATTTCTTTGTCTGTCCAACATTTAAACTTTTTTATGCTTAGAAAATCCACTGATTTGCAAATCTTATAAAAGAGTGAAAGGAAGTCAGAGACAGAAATGTTTGCTCTCTGTCTGCCTTACCTCAATCAATCTCATGTAGGAACCCTGAATCTGAAATCTCGTGCGGATGACCCAAGGGAAAATGATCACAGGTATCATAGTAGCAGATCATCAAGCAGTGACCATGAATAAGCAGGCACGTGTTTCCAGGGGCAGCAGCACAGTGAAGCAACAGTAATGTCAAAGATTCAGTGCAGAGATGAGGGCAGCACATGCTAGGTGATTGGGTACCAGTGGTGTGGCAACACTGTGCTCATTAGCCTAGCTTTGTGAGATGATTTCAGGCGGAATCTTGAATACTAATAAGCTTTCCTCTCCCCGGCCTATTTTACAAGCTTAGTTCCATGGTGTTAGCAGTGATTTTTATGAGTTATATAATACCTTCTCTATGATTTGTCTTTCTATTTACGTTAGCCAAAGTCCATTTCTATTGTTTGCAAGTAGTCACTCCATCTGCCACAACACATAAGCTTTTGTGGAAGCTTTGTGATTTAGGAAGGTTGTAAAATCTTGGTAGAAGTTAACAGCTGGAGGGTCATTTGGATAAAGGACACCACTGCAGACTATGCAGCGGCCATGTCACCTGACTATAACCCCTGCTGACTTAAAACCCAGAGACAATTGAATCATCTCTAGATGTCAATGGGAAAGTTTTTACCTCTTGAGACTATTCTGTAAAGAGTGAGAGAAGTATTTGAGGTGTATACTTAAATGTATACACCTCAGCCAGGTGTATACAGGTGGGGGGAGGGGAGTCATCAACAAAAGAAAACTAATCCCAAATAAATGGTTTTCTATTGATTGCCTAGCAACCTACAATACTACATTAAAGAAGCAATAAATGGCTTGAGATACAAAAACACAGAAACAGCATCAAGTTAGGAAACAACAGGAACAAGATGTAAAGCTAGTAAAGATATAGAAAGGACATATACAACCAAACAGAAAAGCTGGACTTAAAATACCGTAATGATAGAAATAAAAAATTCACTAGAGAATTTCAGCATAGAAAATATTGCCAAGAAACTTAAATACAAGTAATTTGAAAGTATCCCATTTAAAAAACAAAAAGAAAGCCACCATGTTCCAAATAACCATGTATTGATGGGTTACATGTGTGATGAGATAGTCTCTTAACTTTATAGTGGAGCTAGAACAGAAGGCATAGATAAATAAGGGGCAGAACAAACAGAAATAACAAGGAAGACAAGACATTAGTGCATTACTTTTCATTAACTTCAGGCAAATTCTTGGGACATAGGCAAAAAGAAAAAAATCCTTACCAAAATATAATAGGAATAGTATCTTACTCAGGTGCTAATGTAGTCTCTTTGCAACCTCTAGAGCTGGGTCTCCAAGGTCCATGTCGTTTGCAGGGCTGTCTTCTAAGTTACTATTAGGACAGCCATTAAGCTCTGCCTATTGCGTTTAACTACTTTTCTAGTCCAACGATCCAAAGTTTTCCATATTCCTCAAAAAGCAAACAAACAAACAAAACACCTAAAATCTAATAACCAAAACATGAAACAAACAGACAAAAAGCCGAAAGTCCGATTCTTCACAGAATTGCAAAAACAATCAAAGCACTAACCTCTGTACAGTTTAGGTTTTGCTGCTGTGATTAAACACCACAGCTAAGGCAGCTTGTAGAAACAAATAATTTATTTGGGCATATGGGCCAGAGAGTTAGAGGCCATGATGGTTGAATGAGGACATCACAGCATAGAGAGTGAACTTAGAAACGGCAAGAGTCTTTAACCTCTTAAAGCTCATCTTCATTAGCACGCTTCTTCCCACAAGACTGCACTTGCAAAGCATCCCCAAATACCATCCCTAGCTGAGGACCAATAATTCAAATGGCAGAGATTATGAGGTACATTTTAGTGAAACCCACCACAGCTTACAAAATAATAGGTTTTCATAGGGCACATTTACACACCCTCCCACTTCCAACCCACTGTCTTCTTCATCACCCTGCAACTTCAAAACTTTTGATTAAGCCTTCCTATCGCCAATATTCTATTCTCCTCTTTCTCCTCTTCTCCTCCTCCTCCTTTTTCTCCTTCTTCTTTTTCTTCTTCTTCCTCCTCCTCTTTTTCTTTTTTTTTCACAACAGGTCTCTCTGTGCAACAACTGACTCTCTTAGACTCACTCTGTAGACCAGACTGGCCTCAAACTCAGAGGTCTGCCTGCCTCTGCCTCCCAAGTACTGGGATTAAAGGCGCACACCGCCACCATCCAGTTTACTTTCCTATCTTTTAAGTCACTGCCACCATTGCCTAATTCTAGTTTTCTGGCTGCTATGCATACTCCAAGTTGAATACACAGATTAGAAAATTTAAAGCTGGAGTCTACCTGTGAGGAACAAAATGCAGCACCTGTCTTTCTGCTTCCGGGATACCTCACTCCTGTGGTTAGTATAAACAACGCAATTTTATTCAGCTGTGAAGAAAAACGTAGACTACGAAGCCTGCAGGTAACTAGGTGGAAGCAGGAAGAGGTAAAGCTTTAAAGAGAGAAACTAAGTGCAGTAGTTCTTTTTTTTTTCCTAAAAAAGACAACTATGATGCCTAGTTTTTGTTGACAACTTGACACAAAACCTAAAGTCACGTGGGATGAGGGAACCTAAGATAAAGAATTGCTCAGATCAGACAGGCGTGTGATCACGTGTGTAAGACATTGTCTTGATTGACAACTGATGTGGGAGAGCGCATCCCACCGTGACTGTGAGAGATTCTATCACAGGCTGGTTGGTCCTAGGCTTTGTGAGAAGAAAGCTGAGTGTAAGCCAGGAAGCAGGACTGGAAGCGGCGCTTATCCTTGGACTTTATCTTTTCTCAGCGGTGGGTTGTGATTTGGAGGTATAAACCAAATAAATCCCTCCCTTCCCAAGTCGTTTTTGGTTCAAGGTATTTGGTACAGCTACAGGAAGCAACCAGGACCAGCAACATTCATATACTGTGAAACAAGAAAGTTAATTTCATCTAGATCTTTAGAACTTGACCTAATTCAGTTTGATATTGGAAGACTTGTTAAAAAAAAATACTGCCATGAAGTGTCTCTTTGAATCATAGGGTCCTTATTATTTGTAAAATTAAAGGGCCACATGGAATAATATCTCTGAAACAATTTCATGAGTTTAAAATATTTCCATGCCATTGGAGAAACCCCAAACTATTAGCTTATATTGCATTGTTAGTTTCAAAATTAAAAAGTACATTCTTATGGATAGCACTCAATAAATGAAAACTTTTCTTTTTATAAGGTTTTATTTTTATTTGTGCATCTGTGTCTGTATCTATGTCTGCGTGTGCCACATGTGGGCAGGTGCCCACCGAGACTTGGAATAGATGTTGGAGTTCCTGTAGCTGGAGTTCCTGGTAGTTGTGAGCTAACCCACATGGGGGTAGGAACTGAACATGGGTCCTCTGGAAGAGCAGGAGGTACTCTTAAATGCTGAGCCATCTCTTCAACACCAAGTTTTTATATCTGAAGTTAAAATCCTATTTATTTTATGAGCATTTACTTGCTCATTATAGTATCATTAAATACTATATATAAAGCAAAACAATTTCTTCAATTCACCAGCAAGAGATGATTATTTGTAATGTATGATTATATTTAATTCAACATTCTTATTACTCACAAAATGGTGAGTCACTGTGTACTTTTTATATTTTTATCTTGCTTTAGCAATGCAGTATAATTTTCCTATATTAACATTTATTATTTGATGGCATTCTCTACAATGTTTTCAAGATCAGTTGTCAACCCTACTGCCTCCACTCCAGGGCCGTTTAAAAGAGCTTCCATCTAGAATAAGGAAGGTGCCATCCTTCCTGAAACTTACCATCCTGTCATCAGAACATTTGTGTCTTCAAAAACCCATATGCCGAAGTCCTGATCTCTAGGGAGATAGTGGTAGGATGAGGGGCTTTAGTAGGTTATTCTTGCCTGAGTACAGAGTCCTCATGAATGGGATTGAGAGTACCTTTGCAAGAGAGACCTTTTTCCTCTGTGAAGCTGGTGAGAACCAAAGACGGGTGCCCATGAACCTAGAAGGGGCAGTTCAATAAACCAAGAGGCGGGACTTCTCAAGCCACTGCTTCTTTCAGCAACTTAATCTTGGACAGCATTCAGCAACATGGGAAATAAATTCCAGCCTTTAATATGTTATCCAGTCTATGGTACTTTGTCATAGCAACCTGGTGTTGGCTTAGTAACTATCTTTACCTTCTTTATTCCAGTGTCTTACATTGGATACATGTAAAACCCTAAATATATCCATGTAGAGGTATATCTGAACAACTTTAGATATTCCCTAAGCATAAGAAAACATTACATTATCTCAAAATATGATGTAACTTTTAAGGTTTGGAGTTTATGAAAGCACTTCAATGGAGCCTTGCAAAGTACTAGTAGAAAATATATTTAAATATATATTATTAATAAATAAAATTCACAGAGTTTATTGAGAGAAGGGTAAAGGGAAAGGAAGAAGAGAGAGGGAGGGAGAGGGAGGTGGAGGAGGGAGGGAGAGAGGGCAGGACGGAGAGAGGGAGGGAGGCAAAGCCTTGCTTGCCTCTTCAGAAGAAGAGCAGGAAGAGAGTGGGAGTAGGCGAGGCTTGTCTCTTCAAAGGAACCTTTGCACCTGGGTGCAGTCAAGGTACAGCTTGCCACGCACAGAGCGGTGATGCACTGTGCCAGGTTCCCAAAGGGCAGGGCCAAGGTGTGCCCGAGTGCCAACACTACATGTACTCCTTCTGCATCCATACAGCTAAATGATGATCCACATTTCAGGATCCCCAGATCAAATCATGCCGTGGTTGCCCACTTCTTCAACCATCTTTATTTTATTTCCTTTTTTTATAAACCATACAATTTCCATTTATGAGTTATATGATTCTTGGTGATTATTGAAAAGCTAAACAAATACGTACCACTTTAGCTACATTCTTTTTCTAATTGCCAGCTCTTTACTCACTTTGTTCTAGTTCATGCTTTGTTCTCTGCTTCTCAACAAAGTCTCAGAAATTAAATCCATCAATAAGTGCAATAAACCAGTAACTGTGCCAAGATTTGGTAGGAACGAGGTATGGAAACCCACACTGATGGAAATGACCTGGTTATGCTGGTCATGCTGATTTGCAATCCACTTCGTGGCCCTCTCTTGGTGATTCTGGAGGTACAGTTTTTATGTTTGAATATCTTTATCATGTTGCCTTCACCTGGAAACTTGACTTTTTTTTCCCCCTGCAGTTCACTTTCTCCTTGACTTGCCCATGGCCATGATTTTCCTCCATGAATGTTCCTGTATCATGGACTTCTGAGCACTTTAGCTTCTGTTACTTTATCCATGGATAGTGAATGGACAGTTCTTGAAGCCGGTCATGGCATGTTTGCGGGTTTTAACGTTAATCTTACAATCTGTTCAAGGAATTTCAGCACACATTTGTAGGGGACAAGAAGGAGAAAGGCAAAGAAATTGTATGGAATATAGTTCTCAAATGATTAGTAAACACCAAATCATGCAATTTAGCCTTCATATTTTAACTCCACAGTTTTATGAATATTTACGTTTTATTTCTTTCAGAGAAACATAGCTGGAGCTTGGGGAATGAAGCAAGCAGTTGCTCATTATAGACAGTCCTCTAACAATGGGTCATTTTTATTAAAATTTAATAATAATAATAACAATAAATCTTGTGAGCCAGCTCACTGGATAAAGGTGATTGCAGCCAAGCTTAATGGCATGAGTTTGATCCCCAGAAGTCACAAGATGGAAGGAGAAGTGACTCCTGCAAGTTATACTTTGGCCTTCATGTACATGCTAGGGCATGTGCACACATGCGCATATAGACAGCCACAACAAAAACCAATCAATCCGTGTAAAAGTAATGATTTGGTGCCAGGATATATTTGTCGGAAAGCAATGAAAAGCCGTAAGAGGAATCAGAGTGAAATCCAGACCCTGAGACACAGAACAACTCTTCCCATCCCTCACCCTTTCTACAATTTCATCACTGCATGATTAATAAGGGAATCTGGTGGTAGAGCTGATGGGGTGGTAGCAGCAGCGATGGTAGTGGTAGTAGTGGTGGTGGCGATGATGAAGATGATCGCATTAAAAACAGGACCAGAATCTGTGAGGATGTTTCTTTCCATTTTAGGTTTACAATTTTTTAGTCTACAAGTAGTTCAGGTTTACTCTTGCTTTCTCTCCTGCCTCATTTAACACAGCAAGTTTTAGAGAAAGAGTCCATAATAAAAACTTAAGAAACACTGACCAACGACCATCCTCACCTCTGTAGAATTGCTCATAAATGCTCAATTATTTTTAATTCTAAAGCTGACGTTAACTCTTACCAGACTGTGCATGTCTCTAGGTGGCTAAACAAGGGTCAGCATTATTTGTTTTCCAGCCATGATTCAGATTATTGCGAACTAGGTCTTGAAATGTTTGTGGGATTTCTTTTCAGCACTCTGTGCTAGCATCTCTGCCAACACTGATTCTTCAGCCTCCCGAGTAAACTTTGGAAGAAAATGCTGCGGGCGGCATTTCCTGTTTCATTTGCACAGCTCTGATTTCTGTGACATCCTTAACCTGGGTCTCGTGCCCTGTCAATTTCTAATAGTTCTAATTGCCCAACTATCTGTTCTTACCCAATCATAAATCCTTTTAACATTTCACTTTTCCCCTCAAGAAAATGTATCCCAGTTTCCAGGATGTGACCTTCAGCTGCTTCTCTGAATACAAGGCAGAGGATTCATCCTGGCTCAGCAAAGAGGCCTCCACATCACCCACTTTCCCCCAATCCCCTTAATGGGGCCTCATAGCTGCCTTGCCGGATTGTAGTCTTTTAATGTCATAAATAAGTTTGCCCTAGGATCTGTTCACTTTTTTGCCCCTCTTCCTACACTCAGTTCTTTTTAGAGCTCCCTTCCAAATAGAGATTTTCTTTTTCTATTTCTTGAAAAATTTCGAATCATTAGAAAAAAAAGGGAGGCTTTGCTGCGTCATTCTAGAAGCCTTCATTTATCCACTCTGATGTAGCGAAAGGCTAAACACATTTACCACCTATTGCTAAGGCTGGCATTCGGGGTGATGCTGGGTTTTAAAAAAAAACCGCTTCCCTGTTATTTACCCTGACCTTAATTCGCTGGTTTGTCTTTTTTTCCGAATTAATGATTGTATGCTGTATTTTACTTTCTGTCTTCCTAAATTTCCATGTTGTCTTTAAAACCTCTAGCTTCTATTCGAGATTAGATCATACGCTTAATGTGATTTAATCACCGCTTCCTACAGCCTCTCCTTCCTTTGAGTTCCAAGTATTATTTAATCTTAAACCTAACATCCTTTCCTTCCTTTGCGGGCGATGGACACATTAAATTGGAAATCAGCTTGGCATCAGACCCAGCCTTATTTCTTCCACTTGGTGTAATCCCGTTCTATACTGAGGTAATTAAAGTCTTCCACTATTACCACTGTGCCCTTTTCTTACGTATATCCCCTCCTCTCCCTCCCTTTGTGTGTGAATATGTGTGTGTGTGTGTGTGTGTGTGTGAATGTTACACATACTTACATGCACGTAATGTTTAGTAGTTCATTTCTTCCCAAAACCTATTTCATTGCTGGTATCGCATATTTTACTGGTTTATAGTACCAAATGTTTGTTGTCCATCATAATGTATTTGAGAAACATTTTACTCAGGAATCTTCAAAACTGCATCATAAACAAATCACGGATGTATAAAAATTTCTGTCGATTCTTACAAATAGGAGTGCCTCCCATAGACTATCCATTATAAGGTTTTTTTTTTTTTTAAAAAAAAAAAGCCTCAGGATTAATGGCTAACATTAACAAGGGTTTTGTTAAACAATAGTTGACCACTTTATGTGAGCAATTACATGTGGTGGAGGGAAGTTCCTGTGATATATGCACATATTGCATGTGTGATGATGACCTCGTAAAATGGCCGCATATTTAAAAAAAAAAAAAAGAAGCGGAGTTTTGCATAGAAAGGAAATTTTTAAAATCTAGGCGCAGTCTTTAGATTGTTCGCAGCCACTGCTTCTAGGCAACAGGAAAGAGATGTTTACAATCTGCGCTCTCCCCTGCCCCCACCTCTGGAAGCTTTTCATCTGCTGCTGCTGCAGTTTGATAGAACTACCAGACTCAGGACCCGCGACGGCCCCTCCTCCACCTCACTTTACTCCTGGAGCCCAGCTGTTAGAGCCCATCTAGCTAATCACCCCCTTTGCCACCAGGCTCCTTTGTGGAAGTTAATGCGATGTTCAGAAAGGACAGTGATGCAGAGACGGGGGAGGATTTGATTTTTCATTTTACCTGCGTGAAAAGCGGCATCAGGAAATGAGGAACTCCTTGTCCTTGGTGCTTGACTTCGCCGACAATCACCTGCTGCTGTGTTGGAGGGGGTAACCCAGTGAAGAGGGACCATGCTTCCCCAGCTGAGAGTAGAAGTGAGAAAAGGAACTCTTGACTCTGGCTTTTCAGAAACAGTGGGGATTTTTTTTGTCCCTGCTCTCCTCCTCCCAAAGAGAAGCTCACGTTTTTTTTTTTTTTTTCCAGAATGACAAGTAAACAGAACACGATTTTAATTTACTTTCTGAAAGCACATAACCTTCATCTGCTTAAGAATCGGAGGGCGGGAATTTAAGAGAACAATAATAGGCTATCAACTTGTAAAGGTGGCTTATTTCTGGCCTTGGGAAACAGACTTTAATTCTTCATTTATTTTGAGGTAAGAGGACAATGTTTGAAAGGGGCCAGAAAGATATATGAAGAAACGGGGAAAGAACAAGATGGGTGCTGAAGCTCTTAGGTCAAGGTTACCCTCGCAGTTGCCTGGAAACCCCCGTGCACCTTGCTTTGATCCCGCTCTGAGCGGATGCTTGCTCAGCTTGACCATGGAGAGCAGCAGCTGAATTTCAAACAGTTCACCTAAGCTGAAGGAGTGAGAACCTTCCAGGGTTATTGTGGAGGGGCCTCGGTGTCCCTATTTTGAGGGAACTGGAGGAGCTTTTAGAGTCCTTTCCTGATTACTTTCTGTAATTAGCAACGGTATAAGTCAAATGTAGAGATCTAATGTGTTGTTATTAAGAAACTGGAAGCTGGAGTCTGATGGTTGTGTTCTAATGTGCCACCTCATTGCATGGTTTTGTTGAATTAATACAGTGATATGTATGAACCACTTAAAACCCATCCTACAATATAGCAAGCGCTTGAGAAATGTTAGCTATTATAACTAATGAGTTTCTGGGTGAATTCAAGGGAAGAATTAGTAGCTAATCTGTTCAACCTGCTCCTTGCTGTGATAGTTATCTTTATAGTTATTATCAACTGCAGTGTTAGTTAGAATTTAATATTATTGGACAAGGCAGTCTTCAAATTCTATCAAAATGAGAAGAGAATTCAATGTAAAATATCACATTTAAAAAATGACCGCAAGCATAGGCATTGGTGCCTGGAAGATTGCTCAGCAAGTGAGATGGTTCAGCTTTCCACCAAGCCTGACTACTTTAGTTCTACTCCTGGACCCCGCATGGTAAACGAAGAAAAACAGCTGCTATAAGTTGTCATCTGACCGCAACGTGTACATGATGAAACTCTAGAATGATCTGTTATTGATTTGACGTTAATAAACCAACTTGCAAGCCTGCTGCTCTAAGAACTAGTGGTATTGCGCTGTCTCGGGACAGTATCTCCTCCCCTGGTCAATCAAGTCAATTACAATTCTTCTTGGAGACACTGTGTTCCTATGTAGATCTATTGTTCTATTGTCCTTGCCCTGAGAGTTGAGTTGAGACCCATTTTATAGCCTAATTTCAAGAATCTAGGCTACACCACATCACCCCCCCCCCAAATGGTTGTAATCTAGTGGCTTAATTACTGGTGAATCTGAAACAAAGAAACATGGAGACGAAGGCAGAGAATGTCACAATGAAAATAATAGCTTTGTGTGAAAAAAATCTTTGAATAATTGTGTGAGAGTTTCAGACCCTCCTTCCCATTTGAGTCTTAGAATCTTGGTATCTAGGCCTGTATCTCCTAGATCAGAGAACAAGGGGTTCTTTTGAGTAGAAAGTGTCCCAAAGGAATTAAAACAGTGCAGGTCCTTTCTTAACTCAATTCATCTGATAATTTTTTTTATATAGAACCAGTACACAAGTCCACACACAAAGCAATCAAGCAATATCCTGGTTCTCCAAGTTGCACATGAACAACCAAATAAACACACAGTAAAGTAATTTTGAAGAAACACAAATTCAGAAAGAAAAAGAAAACTTAAAAATCATTTTTATAAGTTAGATCCTCCTATAAATGATGAAATTGCTCCCTCTTTTAAATAAAAATTGGGGATAAGAAGAAAATTGAACACAATAATGCTGTGGGAAATAATGGCAGGAACAAAGCATTTCTTTAAGAGATTAAATAATAAAATGTAGACAGTTTCCCCCAAAGAAAGGAAAGATACAGTAAACAGAAATGTAATGAAATTAGGAGAGCTCTATGAAAGATTACTTTAAAATGTAGACTTAAGAGAGAGAATAGAAAAAAGAGGAAATGGTTGAACAATTTATTTATAAACACTTCCCATAATTTAAATAGAGAAATTAAGGCTGAATGGGACTGTTAAAGAAGCTCAGACCATCACTGGTCCCAAAAATTCCATCCCAAAGCTTTGCAAAGAATATAAAATAAGCCTATAGACCAAAACCACAAGATTGCCCAAAGTTGAACTTGGAAAGTAAGAAAATGGTGGATTCTGAATTGAGGCCTATAATTCTAGCAACTGAGATGAGGCAGAAGGATAACAGTGAGTTCTCAGGTCAGCATAGGTTACAAGGGTTATACCATCTTAGAAAATACAAACTATGCCAAACTAAAACAAAGCAAAAGCACAGGATAAATGAAGCTCTGAGGTGAATCATTCTGAGACAATCACAGAATTCTGATGAGCCAGTTACAGGCTAATCAAATAATGTGTAATAAGGACAGTATCAGGGATGCAAAGTCTTTAGAAATTTGCATTTTACTTATCCCTTTTTCAGGACATTACTAGAAATTATCTTTACCCAAGAAAGCAATAAGGAGGCAAATATGGAGTCTGGAAAACCAGGAATCCTTAATACAGGAGCAGTAAGAAGGAAATAAAAACACTGTAGACCAGCACGGTTACACAACTAAACTGTGATGATCTTTGCATTGACTTAATGTGAACACTGCGAACTTAAGTTGTTACATGTCTGGTGGGAGGTTAGAATGAGGGAAGGTGTGTGTGTGTGTGTGTGTGTGTGTGCATGTGCATGCATACACATGAAGATATCTAGAGTTAACACAAAGACTTATACTTTTCTCCTTTGGAGTAGCCACTCAATAATATACAAAAAAAAAATGAAATTTCAAGAAACAAGGTGCATTTAAACAGATGGAGAAAAGTACTAAAAAATCTGGTGAAGATAATTAAAAAATTGCTTTCATTATGAAATTGGGAGATTGGTTTCATTTGTAATTACTCTGAATTTTGCAATATTGTTTGTCTTTGTGTTCATAAATTTGTATTTATAAATTTGTACTTATGTTTGATGGGCAAATTTTGTATCAGATTTGTGTACTACCAGAATGATTAGTGAAAAAAAGTCATTACTGAAAGTTAGTATTTTAGGTCTTGTCAATCCTTAGCATAGACCTAGGAGAACTCTCAGAATGCATTATTGCAAGGAAGGGCACATTAAATAGCATTTGTAAAGTGTATGGTGTGGGTATTCAGGTTAATGTTTACATGCACATTGACTGGTAATAAAAATGAAGGCATGAAAAATGACTATTAATCAGTATTTCTTTATTATTCTAAGTAGCTTTCAAAGACTAAAACTCTTCATTATCTTTTCAAATCAGCTGCAAAGACACAATACCTTAAACAAGTATAAAAACATATATAAAGAGCTGAAGAGATGGCTCAGCGGTTAAGAGCATTGCCTGCTATTCCAGACGTCCTGAGTTCAATTCCCAGTAACCACATGGTGGCTCACAACCATCTGTAATGAGGTCTGCTGTCCTCTTCTGGCCTATAAACATATACACAGACATAATATTGTATACATAAAAAATAAATAAATATTTTTTAAAAATACACAAAGTATAAAAAAAATCTATACCAATATAAAATATTTGAGAGTAGTGGTTGTTCAAAAGTAAACTCAACAATCCACCCTTTCATCAAATCATTTTTATACTGCATCCCTTTTTTTCCTTCAGAAAAATATCCCTAAATCTAATCTCCCTTGTTTAGCTTTTTCTCTGACCATGACCAGTAACAATTTGTAACCAACACCTTAAATGATGACAAAAATCCATAAATCACTGAATGACCAAAAACTATCCACCCTACCTACCCCTTGGGAATGTGGGAATCTAGACCGCATTATCTAGAATTGTTATCTAGACTGCTTCCTGTTGTCTGATGGTGATGGGATCTTTAGGGTACCCTGAGAAAGTTGGAATAATGGTTAAGTCCTGGGAGAGCTAGCCATAACATTTGTTTCCATTTCTGTGCAATGGAAAAGTACAAGGCTTATCTGTGGGCCTGGCTAGTCTTTGAGGGCGAGCCCATCTCAGCTAGCAGCCTTCAAGGAGTTCTGAATGCAAAACTCTGAGGAAACTGCAACAGAGTCACTCTGAGAGGCTAGATCACTTGGGCCACCATTTTTCACTGGATTCTGGTCCCCTTTCTCTGAAAATACACAAAATTTCAAAGATAACACACATATCTGCATTAACAAAAGCCAGACAAAGATTTTTTTTTGTTTTACATTTGAGCAGGTAAAACATATATAACTGGTCTTGCAGTTTTTCTAGATTTATGCATTTAAATCTGTATCCAGGATTTTCAGGGCATTGTCCCCAATCAAACCTGATTTCTATTAACTTTAAACGAACATGCAAACTTTCCTTTCCTGTGGAAACAAAAACATAACATCTTCCCCAAAGCAATACATTTTCTGACTTCCATTTTAAAGTTAAGGCATTTGTAAAGTATCTAGGCTGGTTTAATTCAGCAATCCTTCTTACAATCCCATGACTCGCAGAAGCTGTCATTTATTTACTCAGCAGCAATCAAAAAATTCAAAACTCCACAAGACACCCCATATAGAATCCAGACTCCCGGTGTATTTTCCATCTGTACATGCTTATCCTTTTTATATTAATTTATTTTGCCTTTAAAGACTTTATCTTATTATTTATGAACTATTTTTTTTTCTATGACTGTCTATACCCATTTTTCCTTTTTTAAGCCTATGCACATTTTTTAAACCTGCTGCAACCTCTTAAGAGGTTGTTTTTTTCTGTCTAAGTCCATCTTTACTCAGCACCTTCAGCTTCTTTGACCACATGAGACAAATCTTAGTCTGCTATGTCAGATTCTGTAGAGTTCATCTTATTATGTGGTGCTGGTTCATGGTGCTGGCAGCTGATTCCAAATTGCAGGCAGTGACTGGTAACTGTGCCTCTGTACATTTAGCGCCAGCACAACTGAAGACCTGCAGGACTAGAAAGTCATATCCAACTTCTTGTCTAAAAATTTTCTTAGATTTCTCAGGCACTATGTTTAGATATTCGAGTTCCCACATTGGGCACCATATTTAGCCAGACTTTCCTCTGGGCAATCAGCTCACAATAAAACATGGAGACTTATTAATTATAAAAGCACCGCCTATGGCTTAAGCTTGTCCCATTAGCTCTTATAACTTAGCCCATTTATACTAATTCGCATTTAGCTTTGTGGCTTTTTACTTCTCTTTCATCTTATACCTTCTATTTCCTCTTGTGTCCTCTGGCATCTCCCCTGCATCTAGATTCATATCTTCTTCTTTTCTCTCTGCTAAGAAGTTCCACCTAACCTCTTCCTTCCTAGCTGTTGGCTATTCAGTTCTTTATTAAACCTATCACAAGTAACACATCTTCACACATTATAAGGAAATATTCTGTAACAAAGACACTCAGTAAATAGCTTCTAAACAAATGGCCAAATAATAAATAAAAAACTTTAAGTTAATATGAGAAATCTAGAATCATGATTAAAACAAGCCAGAGGGAAAAATCTGTTATATTTCATAATATTTAGAAGTCTTACAGATTTTGTAATATTCATCCTGGTCTCTGAAGCTATCAACATCATAAGGAAATCTTTTTAATGTAAAAATCTAACTTTAAGTTTCACATTTAATATAACTATTGTCTTGTTAACAATTCGTTTTCAGACATGGACACTTACAGTCTTTAACACGGATGACCCTCCAATCGTTAAGAAATAGTGTATAGAGAAGATACTTTTCTTCCATTTTGTAGTGGCTCAGCATCTACATATGTACCCTCACGGTGTAACCAACTACTAGTAAGATAGTTGCCATCTCAACTTGTCATTCATACATAAAATTCTACTATTGGTGCCCATTTCATAAAACTCAAGCACATTTGACTTTAAATTTAGATATAAAATTATATAACGGACACCAAGCTTTATAGATAACTAATATTTTCAATTGTGATGCCATATATTTTTTATCTTTAGGGACAAATTTCATATTAATCATAGATGTACATCTTACATAGATAGTTAGCAGTGTCACCTTAGAAATATTTCTAAGTTTAGAAAGCACTACATAGTAAGCCACCAGGAATATTCATCCACTTGGGATTATATGTGTAAGTTATTCATTATTAATAATTCAGCCAGATTCCTTAGAGACCCATTCACAGCCAGCACTGGAAAAACTCAAATGTGTGTTATTATAGAAGCCTCTACCTGAATGGAAGCCATGGCAACCATGGCAGGGCATGAGACTGGAGGCACACCACTGAAATGGGCACCTCTAACTTTTCAAGAGAAGAAGTTGAAATCTCCCAGTGGTGCTTCCTGAAATGTAAATTCACAGAGATATCAGCATAAAGTCCATAGTTTGACTGACAGCATTTAACACTTCCCTTTCTTACAGAAAGGATAAAATAAGGTAAAAATCAGATTGTTTACTTTAGAAATATAGAAATGTTTATAGATAATGCACTGTCATCTTGAGGTCAGATAATGACCACTGTTCCTGGGAAGAAACAGAATTCCTTATGTTCTCTTTATGAATAAAGAGAAACATGTAAATTTCTCCTGGGAAGGGGAAATAGATAAGATCTGAGAAAATTGGGAGCATGGTATGGGGGGGAGAAAGGAGGGCAGAAGGGGAGAAGGAGGAGAACAGAGGAGGTGGGGGAGAACTTGAGTGAATGGGATAGTCAACATGGAGGAAGGACAGAGATGGAGAGCAAGGAAAGAGATATATTGATGGAGGGAGCCATTATGGGGCTAGCAAGAAACTTGGCACTAGAGAAATTTCTAGGAATCCACAAGGATGACCCCCAGCTAAGACACTAAGCAATACTGGGAGGAGGGAAGGGAGTGGGAACTGGGATTGGTTAAATAAAAAAAAAAGATAACATTTTTAAATAAAAAAATGGTCAAATATACTACAAAAAAATTAAAAGGGAGGAGAAGAATAAAGATATGATTCAATGGATAAGAGACCTTACTGCCCTTAATTAAGACTTGAGTTGGTTCCCAGCACCTACAGGGAGCAGTTCAAGACCATCACACCAGTTCCAGGAGACCCAACACCTGCTTCTGGCTTCCAAGAGTACCCATATGCATGACATACACTCATACTCAGACAGACAGACAGATGCTTCTCTCTCTGTCTCCCTCTGCCCCCCCACATGTTCATATCAATTTTAATATTCTAAATATTGCATTAAATTGTTCCTTCCTTTCCATTTCCATGACTACTGCTCAGCCCTCCTGCCAAGTATCTTATATTGTGTAGTAAATAGGAGACGGAGATGCTTCAGTAGTTAGGGGCACTGGCTGCTCTTCCAGAGGCCCCAGGCTCAATTCCCCAACACCCACATGGCAGTTCATGACTGTCTATGACTCCAGTTCATTGTAGCAGGCTTCCTCTTTGGGCTGCCCACCAGCTCCCAAATAAGGACATGGAGGAAGCAGAAAAGCAGGATAGACGGTAAGTAGATGAGATAAATGAGCCTTGGGGAAGTACATAGATGAATAGAAATGAGTTGAGTTAAAAAAATAAAGAGATAGGTAGAAAAAAAAGCCTAAAGTAAGTTAATTTTATTCTTCTCTCATATATTACATCCTGACCACAGTTTCCCCTCCCTGTTCCCCTCAGACTCATCCTATCTACCCTCTCCCCCAGGTTCACAGCCCCTCTCAATCTCACTTCAGAAAAAAGTAGGTCTCCCGGGACATAAACCAAACAAGACATAATATGCTATAATAATACCAGAAACATACCATCACATCAAAGCTGGGCAAGACCGTCCAGTAAGAGGAAAAGGTTCCTACAAGTAGGTAAAAGAGTCTGAGACTTTCCTTAGTCCAATTGTTAGGAGTCCCTCAAGAACACCAAGATATTCAGCTATAACATATATGCAAAGGATCTAGGTCAGACCCTTACAGGCTCCCCTTATCTCTGTGAGTCACCATGAATCCCAGTCAGTTGATTCTGTGGGACATGTTCTCTTGGTGTTCAACACCATTGGTTCCCCGCATCCTTTCTCCCCCTCCTCCACAGGACTCCTTAAGCTCTGCCTAATGTTGGCTGTGGGATTCTGTATCTGCACCCATCAGCTGCTGCATCAAATCTCTCTGGTCTCTCTGATGACGATTGAGCTGGGCTCCAGTCCCAGAACACCCTGGAAGCAGCACAAACTGTAGGTCAAATGTTTTGCGGCTAGGTTAATGTGTCAATCCCTCCACTTGAGGCTTTGCCTGGTTACAGAATACAGCCAGTTCAGGCTCTGTGTCCCCATTACATGGGGTCTTTGCTAGTGGTACTCTCAAATTCCATGGAGTTTTCATTGCAGTAGGTTTCTACCTTTCTCTTAAAAGCTCCCCAGTTCCAGCTGCTTCTCCTAGTATTTTCTCCCTCCCCCCCACTTCACCCTCCTGTTTCCAACCCAACCCCACCCACCTCCAGTCTACCCACAAAATCTATTCTATTTCCCCTTCCCAGGGAGATCCTTGTGTACCCTTGTACTCCTTGTTACTTAGCCTCTCTGGGTCTATCTTTCTCTGTTTTTTGCTTGTGGATCAAGACGTAAGCTCTCAGCTCCTGCTCCGCAAGGGTCTTGCCTGCCTGCTTGATGTCATGATCCCTACTTTGATGACCATGGATTAAAAACTTCTAGAACTGTGAGCTCCAAATATACACTTTTTAGGTGGCCTTGGGTATGGTGTCTTTTCACAGCAATGAAAAAGTACCCAAGACACTTGTGTATGTAATAGGAAAAGAAATAGCATTTATCTTTAATTCCTTCCTAAGACGTTCACAACTAGCCCAGGTCACGGCATAATTCAGTGGCAAGAGTAGGAGGTTTGATGCCACACAGATCTTATAATCATCACATAGCTCACACCTTCATTAGGTGTTCCTTACGTTTAAGTGTATATGAGATTCATCTAGAAAGTTGACTGATATAAAAATCTCCCAGAGATCTGGCTTACTAGTATTCGGTTGGGCTCTGGATCTGCCTTTCTGAACAGTTCTATCCTGATTTTAATGCTGATGTTGCTGCCTGTCCGCGTACACAGCTTGGAAACAGCCCTTCAGCTACACAGACTTGGCATGGTACACACTGTCCTAAGATGGGGACCCTGTAGTGCTAGATCTTTTTATTCTGACAAAGGGTCTTTTGCCATGCCAATGCCCTCAGATTTACCATTCTCTTCCAGTCTTAGCTCTGGGGTAGCTGGGATTGTAGGCATGTGTGGTGATAATTTCTCTGTATTCTAACAAATAAGACCTGCCTGAAGATCAGAGGGCAGAGCTAACCACTAGTTAACCAGAGAGGTCTCGAGGTCTGCACAGACGGACAGGAAGTTATACGGCTGGACAGAGAGAGGAATATAAAGCCGTAGAAGGCAGGAACTTAACCCCTTTTTAGCTGAGGAATTAGCAAGATAAGAGTTGACAATGATTTGCTACTTTCTCTCTCTGATCTTTCACTATTTGCCCTGATATCTGGCTCTGGGTATTTACTAATAAGACCAATTAGAACTCACGCAACAGTCAGGTGCTACCAATTATGAGCCCTACCTCTAAATCTCAGCTTTGCCACTTACGATGTGAGGTGTTTGGGCTTTCCTTTCCTCAGATAACTCCTCTCAAAACCGGGGGTGGAATAATTGTTTTTCAGAGGGTGCTGTGAAGAAACACCATGACCACAGCCACTCTTATAAAGGAAAGTCATTAACTGGGACTTGTTACAGCTTCTGAGGTTTAGTGCCTTCTCATCATTGCAAGGAGAAAGGTGGCATGCAGAGAGACATGGTGTTTGAGAAATACCTGAGAGTTCTCCATTCAAATCCACAGGAAGCAAGAAAAGCAAGAGACACTGGGCCTGGCTTGAGCTTCTGAAAACCCCAAACCCCACTTCCAGTGACACACTTCCTCAAAATAGGCCATATCTACTCCAATAAAGTGTGCCTCCTAAACCTTCTAAAGTAGTGCCACTCCCTGCATACTAAGTGTTCAGATTCAAACATGTGAGCCTTATGGGGGCCATTCTTATTCAACCTGTGAATATTTTTTTAATTAATTTATTTATTTATTAAAGATTTCTGTCTCTTCCCCACCTCCGCCTCCCCTTTCCCTCCCCATCCCCCAATCAAGTCCCCCTCCCTCGTCAGCCCAAAGAGCAATCAGGGTTCCCTGCCCTGTGGGAAGTCCAAGGACCACCCACCTCCATCCAGGTCTAGTAAGGTGA